>NC_060185.1:39082444-39304944 GCF_021184085.1 Oncorhynchus gorbuscha
TGTATGTGTGTGTATAGGTGTGTATGCGTGTGTATAGATGTGTATAGGTGTGTATGTGTGTGTATAGGTGTGTATGTGTGTGTATAGGTGTGTATAGGTGTGTATCTGTGTGTATGTGTGTGTGTAGGTGTGTATGTGTGTGTATCGGTGTGTATGTGTGTGTATAGGTGTGTATGTGTGTGTATAGGTGTGTATGTGTGTGTATAGGTGTGTATGTGTGTGTATGTGTGTATAGGTGTGTATGTGTGTGTATAGGTGTGTATGTGTGTGTATAGGTGTGTATGTGTGTGTATGTGTGTGTATAGGTGTGTATGTGTGTGTATAGGTGTGTATGTGTGTGTATAGGTGTGTATGTGTGTGTATAGGTGTGTATGTGTGTGTATAGGTGTGTATGTGTGTGTATAGGTGTGTATGTGTGTGTATAGGTGTGTATGTGCGTGTATAGGTGTGTATAGGTGTGTATGTGTGTGTATAGGTGTGTCTGTGTGTGTATAGGTGTGTATGTGTGTGTATAGGTGGTATAGGTGTGTATGTGTGTGTATAGGTGTGTATGTGTGTCTATAGGTGTGTATGTGTGTGTATGTGTGTGTATAGGTGTGTATGTGTGTATGTGTGTGTATGTGTGTGTGTATAGGTGTGTATTTATTTTATTTTTTATTTATTTCACCTTTATTTAACCAGGTAGGCAAGTTGAGAACAAGTTCTCATTTACAATTGCGACCTGGCCAAGATAAAGCAAAGCATTTTGACAGATACAATGACACAGAGTTACACATGGAGTAAAACAAACATACACTCAATAATACAGTATAAACAAGTCTATATACAATGTGAGCAAATTAGGTGAGAAGGGAGGTAAAGGCAAAAAAGGCCATGGTGGCAAAGTAAATACAATATAGCAAGTAAAACACTGGAATGGTAGTTTTGCAATGGAAGAATGTGCAAAGTAGAAATAAAAATAATGGGGTGCAAAGGAGCAAAATAAATAAATAAATTAAATACAGTTGGGAAAGAGGTAGTTGTTTGGGCTAAATTATAGGTGGGCTATGTACAGGTGCAGTAATCTGTATGATGCTCTGACAGTTGATGCTTAAAGCTAGTGAGGGAGATAACTGTTTCCAGTTTCAGAGATTTTTGTAGTTCGTTCCAGTCATTGGCAGTAGAGAACTGGAAGGAGAGGCGGCCAAAGAAAGAATTGGTTTTGGGGGTGACTAGAGAGATATACCTGCTGGAGCGTGTGCTACAGGTGGGAGATGCTATGGTGACCAGCGAGCTGAGATAAGGGGGGACTTTACCTAGCAGGGTCTTGTAGATGACATGGAGCCAGTGGGTTTGGCGACGAGTATGAAGCGAGGGCCAGCCAACGAGAGCGTACAGGTCTCAATGGTGGGTAGTATATGGGGCTTTGGTGACAAAACGGATTGCACTGTGATAGACTGCATCCAATTTGTTGAGTAGGGTATTGGAGGCTATTTTGTAAATGACATCGCCAAAGTCGAGGATTGGTAGGATGGTCAGTTTTACAAGGGTATGTTTGGCAGCATGAGTGAAGGATGTTTTGTTGCAAAATAGGAAGCCAATTCTAGATTTAACTTTGGATTGGAGATGTTTGATATGGGTCTGGAAGGAGAGTTTACAGTCTAACCAGACACCTAAGTATTTGTAGTTGTCCACGTATTCTAAGTCAGAGCCGTCCAGAGTAGTGTTGTTGGACAGGTGGGTAGGTGCAGGTAGCGATCGGTTGAAGAGCATGCATTTAGTTTTACTTGTATTTAAGAGCAATTGGAGGCCACAGAAGGAGAGTTGTATGGCATTGAAGCTTGCCTGGAGGGTTGTTAACACAGTGTCCAAAGAAGGGCCGGAAGTATACAGAATGGTGTCGTCTGCGTAGAGGTGGATCAGGGACTCACCAGCAGCAAGAGCGACCTCATTGATGTATACAGAGAAGAGAGTCGGTCCAAGAATTGAACCCTGTGGCACCCCCATAGAGACTGCCAGAGGTCCGGACAGCAGACCCTCCGATTTGACACACTGAACTCTATCAGAGAAGTAGTTGGTGAACCAGGCGAGGCAATCATTTGAGAAACCAAGGCTGTCGAGTCTGCCGATGAGGATGTGGTGGTTGACAGAGTCGAAAGCCTTGGCCAGATCAATGAATACGGCTGCACAGTAATGTTTCTTATCGATGGCGGTTAAGATATCGTTTAGGACCTTGAGCATGGCTGAGGTGCACCCATGACCAGCTCTGAAACCAGATTGCATAGCAGAGAAGGTATGGTGAGATTCGAAATGGTCGGTAATCTGTTTGTTGACTTGGCTTTCGAAGACCTTAGAAAGGCATGGTAGGATAGATATAGGTCTGTAACAGTTTGGGTCAAGAGTGTCCCCCCCTTTGAACAGGGGGATGACCGCAGCTGCTTTCCAATCTTTGGGAATCTCAGACGACACGAAAGAGAGGTTGAACAGGCTAGTATTAGGGGTGGCAACAATTTTGGCAGATAATTTTAGAAAGAAAGGGTCCAGATTGTCTAGCCTGGCTGATTTGTAGGGGTCCAGATTTTTCAGCTCTTTCAGAACATCAGCTGAATGGATTTGGGAGAAGGAGAAATGGGGAAGGCTTGGGCGAGTTGCTGTTGGGGGTGCAGTGCTGTTGACCGGGGTAGGAGTAGCCAGGTGGAAAGCATGGCCAGCCGTAGAAAAATGCTTGTTGAAATTCTCAATTATGGTGGATTTATCAGTGTTGACAGTGTTTCCTATCTTCAGTGCAGTGGGCAGCTGGGAGGAGGTGTTCTTATTCTCCATGGACTTTACAGTGTCCCATAACTTTTTTGAGTTAGTGTTGCAGGAAGCAAATTTCTGCTTGAAAAAGCTAGCCTTGGCTTTTCTAACTGCCTGTGTATAACGGTTTCTAGCTTCCCTGAACAGCTGCATATCACGGGGGCTGTTCGATGCTAATGCAGAACGCCATAGGATGTTTTTGTGTTGGTTAAGGGCAGTCAGGTCTGGGGAGAACCAAGGGCTATATCTGTTCCTGGTTCTAAATTTCTTGAATGGGGCATGTTTATTTAAGATGGTTAGGAAGGCATTAAAAAAAAATATCCAGGCATCCTCTACTGACGGGATGAGATCAATATCCTTCCAGGATACCCCGGCCAGGTCGATTAGAAAGGCCTGCTCGCTGAAGTGTTTCAGGGAGCGTTTTACAGTGATGAGTGGAGATCGTTTGACCGCTGACCCATTATGGATGCAGGCAATGAGGCAGTGATCGCTGAGATCTTGGTTGAAGACAGCAGAGGTGTATTTAGAGGGGAAGTTGGTTAGGATGATATCTATGAGGGTGCCCGTGTTTAAGGCTTTGGGGGGGTACCTGGTAGGTTCATTGATAATTTGTGTGAGATTGAGGGCATCAAGTTTAGATTGTAGGATGGCTGGGGTGTTAAGCATGTTCCAGTTTAGGTCGCCTAGCAGCACAAGCTCTGAAGATAGATGGGGGGGCAATCAGTTCACATATGGTGTCCAGAGCACAGCTGGGGGCAGAGGGTGGTCTATAGCAGGCAGCAACGGTGAGAGACTTGTTTTTAGAGAGGTGGATTTTTAAAAGTAGAAGTTCAAATTGTTTGGGTACAGACCTGGATAATAGGACAGAACTCTGCAGGCTATCTTTGCAGTAGATTGCAACACCGCCCCCTTTGGCAGTTCTATCTTGTCTGAAAATGTTGTAATTTGGAATTAAAATTTCAGAATTTTTGGTGTTCTTCCTAAGCCAGGATTCAGACACAGCTAGAACATCCGGGTTGGCAGAGTGTGCTAAAGCAGTGAATAGAACAAACTTAGGGAGGAGGCTTCTAATGTTAACATGCATGAAACCAAGGCTATTACGGTTACAGAAGTCATCAAAAGAGAGCGCCTGGGGAATAGGAGTGGAGCTAGGCACTGCAGGGCCTGGATTCACCTCTACATCGCCAGAGGGACAGAGGAGGAGTAAAATAAGGGTGCGGCTAAAAGCAATAAGAATTGGTCGTCTAGAACGTCTGGAACAGAGAGTAAAAGGAGGTTTCTGGGGGCGATAAAATAGCATCAAGGTATAATGTACAGACAAAGGTATGGTAGGATGTGAATACAGTGGAGGTAAACCTAGGTATTGAGTGATGAAGAGAGAGATATTGTCTCTAGAAACATCATTGAAACCAGGAGATTTCATTGCATGTGTGGGTGGTGGAACTAATAAATTGGATAAGGTATTGTGAGCAGGACTAGAGGCTCTACAGTGAAATAAGCCAATAAACACTAACCAGAACAGCAATGGACAAGACATATTGACATTAAGGAGAGGCATCCTTAGTCGAGTGATCAAAAGGGTCCAGTGAGTGGAGTGGTTGGTTTGGGGGTCACGGCGATTTAGACAGCTAGCCAGGACATCAGTAGCAAGCTAGCATAGGATGGAGGTCTGTTGTTAGCCACCTCTTGCGTTCCGTCAGTAGATTAGTGGGGTTCCGTGTGGTAGAGGGGATTAGTCCAAATCACACAACAACAACAAAAAATAAAAACAATAGATATAGTTATAGAGGCCCAAGAAGAAACATAATAATAATACAAATAAATAAATTGTCCGATTGTCTATTCTGAGAGCAGCCGGTAAGACAGCTAACGGTTAGCAGGCCGCAGATGGGCGTTCAGGTAACGTCGCGACGGAGGAGCCAGCCGGATCTCCTTCGGGTAGATAACGTTGGCAGTCCAGTTGTGAAGGCTCGGTGGGGCTCCGCGTAGGCAGTAAAACGGGTCCGGATAGGTGACTGCAGCCCAGGAGTGATTGACGGAGCTCAGGAGTGAATGACGGAGCTGGCTAGCTCCGGAGTAATTGATGTTTGCTCCGGAATCGACGAGAGCAGATAGACACACAGATAGCAGCTAGCTAGCTGTGAGATCCGGGAATGAATGTCCAGAGAGCAGTTGAAATCCAAGGACATGGAGAGACAAATTGGTCCGGTATGTTCCGTTCCGAGCCGCGCTGCGCCGTAAACTGGCGATAGATTTTCGAGCTAAAGGATAGCTGATGACCACAAACCGTGGTTAGCTGAATACTAACGATTTGCCAGTAAAGAAGCTAACTAGCTTCTGAACTAGCTTCTGATTAGCTTCTGGCTAGCTCCTGGCTAGCTTCTGGTTAGTTTCTGGCTAGCTTCTTGGAGTTTCTCGCTAGCTTCTGGCTAGCTTCTTGGAGGATTGCAGATTTGTAAATAATACTTATTTATAAATATAAATTGGTGAGGCGGGTTGCAGGAGAGTGTTTTGAAGATGAGTTGATGGAAAATAAAAATAAAATGTATGTGAAAAAAAGTTGTAAATATATATATATACAGGACACGACAAGACGAGGACAAAAGACGTCTGAACTGCTAAGCCATCTTGGGACATAATGTATGTGTGTGTATAGGTGTGTATGTGTGTGTATAGGTGTGTATGTGTGTGTATAGGTGTGTATGTGTGTGTATAGGTGTGTATGTGTGTGTATAGGTGTGTATGTGTGTGGGTGGGATGGAGCAGGACAGAGGGGGAGTGCGTGTTGTACTGCCAGCAGCCACCTGCCAGGCTGTCAGGGAAAGTGAGGCAGGAGAGCAGCTTTGTGTGTGTGTCTCTGTGTGTGTGTGTGTGTGTGTGTGTGTGTGTGTGTGTGTGTGTGTGTGTGTGTGTGTGTGTGTGTGTGTGTGTGTGTGTGTGTGTGTGTGTGTGTGTGTGTGTGTGTGTGTGTGCGTGCGTGCGTGCGTGCGTGCGTGCGTGTGTGTGGCAGAGATGACAGGCTGGACTGCTGCCAACAGCATTGTATGTGCCAAGCCACCTCCGATGTGACACCTGCTGGCCACAAGCAAGAACAGGGATGCATCGGGTAGGGTGTGTCATGCTACTGTTGGATGGATGTGTCTGTGTGTGTGTGTGTGTGTGCGTGCGTGCGTGCGTGCGTGCGTGCGTGCGTGCGTGTGTGTGTGTGTGTGTGTGTGTGTGTGTGTGTGTGTGTGTGTGTGTGTGTGCACTAGGCCAGCAGTCTACCACAAACAGAAGGGGCATACAGTAAGGACACATGTGTGTTTGTGCTTGTAAGGGTGTGTGTGGTGTGTGTGTGTGTGTGTTTGTCTACATGTTATTGATGGGCATGTGGCCACAGTCGTATTATAGACAGTGGTTTGGTGGGAGGGTGAGTGAGTATGTAGCAGAGATGTGTTAGTGGGGTTTAATGTGACACTTGTTCATGGTACTCTTAAGGGAATGGAGGCAGAATTGACTGTCTGGTGAAAGCTGTCTCTGTGTAGTGGTCACAGCTCAACCACCCTGACTCTGGTGTCTCATAGACAACTCTCCCCATCTCTGACCTTCTACCCTTTCATCCATCCTTCTATAGCTTCTTTCATTTCACATCCTGTATCTAGCCCCTCCTTCAGCTCATACCAAAACACTCTTCTCCTTCCTCTCTTTATTTCTTCATCTCTAACATTTCATCCCCTTCTACTTTACCATATCATTCAATTGCCTTGCTCTCTTGTTTTACTACACCTAACCTATTCATTTGACCACAACTATTTTTAATTAATTCTTTAATTCTACCATATCCCTTCTCTCGTCTCCATTTTCCTCATCTAACCCCTTGTCTTCTATTAGTCCCCTTATCTCCCCACTTTCTCCTCTCATTCTACCCATCCTCCTCCCCTCTTTCTTCTGTCTGGTGTTCTGGCCTATCTCCCCTCTTTCTTCTGTCTGGTGTTCTGGCCTATCTCCCCTCTTTCTTCTGTCTGGTGTTCTGGCCTATCTCCCCTCTTTCTTCTGTCTGGTGTTCTGGCCTATCTCCCTCTTTCTTCTGTCTGGTGTTCTGGCCTATCTCCCCTCTTTCTTCTGTCTGGTGTTCTGGCCTATCTCCCCTCTTTCTTCTGTCTGGTGTTCTGGCCTATCTCCCCTCTTTCTTCTGTCTGGTGTTCTGGCCTATCTCCCCTCTTTCTTCTGTCTGGTGTTCTGGCCTATCTCCCCTCTTTCTTCTGTCTGGTGTTCTGGCCTATCTCTTCCCAGAGTGTGTTTTGTTCTTCGTGCTGCTGGGTAATCTGCAGGCGGCAGACAGGCCTGTTCAGTCAGACACAGGGTCTTAACCAGGGGATAATCCTGCAGTGCTACATACACAGACATAAAGGGGTACACACAGTCACACAGAGACATCCAGGGATATAGAGACATACACAGCCCTATGCCTTCACCCATAACAATAACCACATGCCAAACAGCGCCAGCCACGTCTATGGCCCAGCAGAAATACTTAAACACGGTTTCAAATGTCGACGCCAGAGAAGCACAGGGCTGGGAGGGCGGAGAGGACTGAGAGGACTGAGAGGACTGAGGGGTGAGATATGGGCATGGTAGAATGAAATAAATGGAAGATGTGGTCACATGAATGAAGAGTAGACGATCAGACGAAAGAAGAACGCCAGGGTAGGTATGGTAAAATGAGAGAAGCATAGAGGAGGTGGTTGGATACAGATACAATTATAGAAGAGCTCTCCTGAGGAGCAGAGGGTTGAGGCTATAGCTCTTCACACAGTACAGCCTTGTAACTCTTCCACAGAAAAGGACAGGACTTTAGACTCTGGCCAAACAGACAGACTGGCTGCCAAACAGAAAAAAAACACATGAAAAGGCAAATCTGGCCGAATAATCCATTTTTCACGGAGGAGTAGAGCGCAAATGAAACGATCATTCATGCTCTCCCATGGCCTTTGAGGAATCATCAGGCTACCCCTCTCCTCTCTCCAATCTTTCCCGTCGTCTTTCTGTCTCACCCTCTCTCTTTCCCATGTGTTCTTCCATCTCCCTCTCTCTCCATTCATCTCTCTCGCTCCCTTCCTTCATCTCTCTCTTCCCTTTTCTCCTTCTCTCCTGGTCCATTCTGTCCAGTGCTATGAGGGGGGATCGTGATTTGGTTTAATGAGTCTTTTCGTTGACCTTCATTAGCTGAGGAGGACGATGATGGATGGAGGGAGGGGTAGACCATGGAGGTTGTACACACATGCACACATGCACACTCACACACACACAGACACGCGCACACACAATGCACACACACACTGCACGCACACATCCTCAAACACAGTGGTCTGAAACTAGTGTCCACTATACTTCAGACTCCATATTGTGGCTGCCTGACAGTGTGTGTGTGTGTGTGTGTGTGTTTGTGTGCGTGCGTGTGTGCGTGCGTGTGTGTGTGTGTGTGTGTGTTTGTGTGTGTGTGTGTGTGTAGGGTGGTAGGGTTAGTTATTACACAAGAAATGGCGCGTGACCCTATTTGGAAACAAAACATGTATTCTGACCTCGGCAGCTCTTAAAAGGAATACCTCCTTAAAGAGGCCCTTGGGAAGTTTCAAAATCCCGTCTCATTTGTGTGTGTGTGTGTGTGTGTGTGTGTGTGTGTGTGTGTGTGTGTGTGTGTGTGTGTGTGTGTGTGTGTGTGTGTGTGTGTGTGTGTGTGTGTGTGTGTGTGTGTGCGTGCCGCATTTACATTACATTTAAGTCACACCTCCATCCAGTGGAACAACCACTTTACAATAGTGCATCTAAATATTTTAAGGGGGAGGGGGTGAGAAGGATTACTTTTATCCTATCCTAGTATTCTTAAAGAGGTGGGGTTTCAGTGAATACCTTTCTCTTCTCTCCTGTAAGGCAGGGATATCAATAACAAGGCCCTTGGGAAGTGTTTCTGAACTGCAATCCGTCCTCATTTGTGTGTGTGTGTGTGTGTGTGTGTGTGTGTGTGTGTGTGTGTGTGTGTGTGTGTGTGTGTGTGTGTGTGTGTGTGTGTGTGTGTGTGTGTGTGTGTGTGTGTGTGTGTGCACAGTGTGTGTGTGTGTGTGTGTGACATGTGTTTACAATAGTGTCTAAATATTTTAAGTGAGAAGGATTACTTTATCCTATCCTAGTGTGTGTGTGTGGTGATCCGACGTGTCAGCAGAAGGGGCGGATGAGAGGTAATGATTTCCCCCAACAGAATACCTGATTGGCAGATTTCCCCTGATCACTGAAGTGGGGCATGATTGGACAACAGGAAGTAATTAACTGAGTACAGAGGAAATGTGTGTGTGTGTGTTTATGAGGAGAGTCACAGTCTATCAATGAGAAGTATCACTGCTAGAACCTCTGATGTAACTGTGTGTGTGTCTGCATTCATACAAGTGTGCGCATGTGTGTGTGGCATGCATGTGCATGTGTGTGCGAGAGGGTAAGATAAAGCACCAACCCCGTTGAGGCTGTGAGGCCTGTGAACTGCTGTGTGTGTTCGTCAGCCGAGAGTTTCTTCTTGAGAAAGATAGCTGCCTGGCCAAGGCCTGATGGGAGGAGGTCTCAGCTCGGTTGGAAAGGATCAGTAGATCTCATCACCACTGACAACACACCCAGCAGCACAACGTGATTCAGATAAAGGAATGACTCTGTATTCTTAGATGTATATATTGTTTATATTGTTTATAACGTTTTAATGTAACGTTCACAAGAACAATGAAATGCCTCTCTTGCAAGCTCCAAACCCAACAACGCAGTAATCAATATCAATGTAGCACAAAAAAATAACACAAGGTAGAACAAAAACAAACAATAAATAAAAATAAGAAATAAGAAGAACAGGAGGAAGTAACTAATCATTCTATCTATATGCAGGGTCAGTTCCAGTAGCATATTTACAATGTGCAGGGATACTGGATCGATAGAGGGAGACATGTAGAGGGGTAAGGTGACTAGGCATCAGGATATATGATAAACAGAGTAGCAGCAGCGTATACGATGACTGTATGTGAGTGTGTGTGTGTGTAGACTCAGTATAAATGTATGTGCTATGTGTGTGTTGGAGTGTCAGTGTGCGTGAGTGTGTATAGAGACGGTGCAAACATAAGAATAAAATACAAAGATCAACTCAGATAGTCCGTGTTGCCATTCTGTTAGCTATTCAGCAGTATTTATGGCTTGGGGATAGAAGCTGTTCAGGCGCTGTCGTGCCTTCTTCACGACTGTGCTTGTGTGAGTGAACCATTTGAAGTGATTTGGACACTAAGGAAATTGAATCTCTCGAACCGTTCACTGGGGCCTGTGTAGTATGATTCCACCTCATTCCTATATTGTGCTTTTGCTTGTTTGATGACTCTAGCGAAGTCTTCTTGTACTTGTTCCTGTCCTCAGCCGTAGCCCCCGGGTTGTCTGGGATAGCCCTGTGTGTGGGAGCCCTGTCCTTGAACTTAACGCCAACCTCTGTGTTAATCCCGGGCTTTTGATTGGGGAAGCAGCGAACCTTCACTGTGGGGACAACGCCGCCGATGCATTTCCTTATGAAGCCGGCGATGGAGGTGGTTAGCTCAATATTGAAATGTTTGAGTCATTTAGTTTTGTCACAGTGAGTTTTGTAATGATGTGGACATTAGGTAGCGCCTTTCAGTAGCACTTCATTCAGCCTCAGGTAAATGAGGCTCGAACCAAAGGTTTCTGACAGATTAGAACATATCAGCAAACTGTCTCCAGGCCTGTTACAGCAAACCCCCACCCCCTGCCCCATCTGGGTTCTTAGACCAGCCAATCAGGCCTCTCTGGGCAACAAGGTAATTACAGCGTTCTAATTGGATGCGATTATGCTGGAGAGGAAGGAAGAAAGGAGAGACTAATTGAGGCCTCAGTGAAAGGCAGCTAATTGAATGGTGGAGACCAGCGTATTGCTAGAATGAGATAAAACACGACTCAACATAGATTATGTAATCAAGGAGACCAGGAAGAAGCCTCAGCTACACGTGGGAACCAACTATTCAGACTTCCATTCAGCTCCATTCACTGGGATTTGGCTGCCATTGCAGATAATACTTCTTCAAGAATCGTGTCACTCTTACATTACAGCCATGGGAGTGTGTTTCTAATAGAACAGGTGAGACATCGGTCTAATAGAGGTCAGCGTTGGAGACCATTGCCATCTGTTGGGTCCTCTGTGTTTTCCTGACATTAGACAAAGACCAGAGGTGACATCACTATGAACGGGAGAGAGTCGCCCTTTCTGTAACCCTCCCCACCAACACAACAACAGAACAACTATTTCCCAATGAAACATTAACTAGTCCAATCCTTTTGATATTAAAGAGGCGAGAGAGAGGGGAGAGCGAGAGGGGAGAGAGAGAGGAGGGAGAGAGGAGAGAGAGAAGAGAGAGAGGGGAGAGAGAGAGGAGAGAGAGGGGAGGGAGAGAGGAGAGAGAGGGGAGAGAGAGGAAAGAGAGGGGAAAGAGAGAGAAGAGAGAGGGGAGAGAGAGAAGAGAGAGAGGAGAGAGAGGGGAGAGAGAGGAGAGAGAGGGGAGAGAGAGGAGAGGGAGGGGAGAGAGAGAAGAGAGAGGGGAGAGAGAGAGAGAGAGAGGGGGAGAGAGAGGAGAGGGAGGGGAGAGAGAGAAGAGAGAGGGGAGAGAGAGAAGAGAGAGGGGAGAGAGAGAAGAGAGAGGGGATAGAGAGGAGAGGAAGGGGAGAGAGAGGAGAGAGAGGAGAGAGAGGGGAGAGAGAGGAGAGAGAGGGGAGAGAGAGGAGAGGGAGGGGAGAGAGAGAAGAGAGAGGGGAGAGAGAGAAGAGAGAGGGGAGAGAGAGAAGAGAGAGGGGATAGAGAGGAGAGGAAGGGGAGAGAGAGGAGAGAGAGAGAGGAGAGGGGCAATGACGCCACGCCGTACTCCAGTAACAGTCTGGCAGCCCTGTAAACTCTGTTGCCACGGTGAGAGGAGGAGACATAAAAATAGTGTTTTTCCTGTGAAGCTCATAAACAGGCGTTTGATGGTGGAACCAGAAACAGACAGAAAGAGAGAGGCAGAGAGAGTGTGAGAGAGAGTTGTCTGAGATCAACATCACTCAGAAAAAGGGAGGGAGAGAAAGAGTGAGAGACAGCTCTGATGAGTCCAGATGAGTCCATTCCTGGGTGTCCAGGGGGCAAAGTTTAAATGTTGGGTAAAAGGTCAAAAGGTCAGACTTATTGATTGACAGCTCAGCTCTGGGGATGCACAGTCATGTTTTTGATGATGCTGTGATTTTTAGCCTAGATAAGACTGAACAACCAAACAGACTTTGGATGCACATTTCAGCTCTGTCTTAGAGTAATACATCTCTTAGAAACATACTCCCGTGGCTATTTACTCCTAGAGATGCACGTGCACGCGCGCACCCACGCACACACACACACACACACACACACACACACACACACACACACACACACACACACACACACACACACACACACACACACACACACACACACACACACACACACACACACACACACACACACACACACACACACACACACACACACACACACACACACACACTATAGAAAGCAGACAGCAGTCAGTCCTATCAGGAAGGTTATGGATCTGTGAGGCTGGTATGTCTGCTAACATCGACACTCAACTGTCAACTTTTTCCTGCTGTGGTGACAGAGGGGATGCTATCTTTTCCTCTCCCTGATAACATTCTAATGTGTTCTCATTCCATCTCAGACCTCCCTTTGCCACCACTGCCACTCATTTGAACACATCAAGAGCACACAGCAACAGAGAACGCCGCAATCGTCTCAGCATTCCATCTTAACTTAAAGTCCACGTGAGAAAACATATCTATGTTTCGACAGAGGTCATCTTCTTCTCTGAGCTACCTGTGACTTGGTAATGGCTGTGTTAACACTGCAACACTGACTGCATGTCCCTACACCTGAGTGCCTGAAGCACAGTGTGTTTGATTATTATCTTGCTTAATCTAAAATTGCACAGTGAGCAGCCGGGGACTGAAAGGTATAGAAAAAGGGTTTGATAGAAAGTAGCAGCCTATTGACAAATATCATCCAACCCAGGCAGTATTAGAGAGGAACAGACCGAGGGCAATAAGAGAGAACTCCATGCATCTTAAATAAGACAACTCAGTCTTATCCCCCTACAAAGATATAAATGTAAATGCATGTAGCTACTGTGTTAAGTAGACCACATAATGTAGCTCCATATAGCCTGGTTTAAACCAACATTAAACCCTCTGCAGAACAGCCTGGTTTAAACCAACATTAAACCCTCTGCAGAACAGCCTGGTTTAAACCAACATTAAACCCTCTGCAGAACAGCCTGGTTTAAACCAACATTAAACCCTCTGCAGAACAGCCTGGTTTAAACCAACATTAAACCCTCTGCAGAACAGCCTGGTTTAAACCAACATTAAACCCTCTGCAGAACAGCCTGGTTTAAACCAACATTAAACCCTCTGCAGAACAGCCTGGTTTAAACCAACATTAAACCCTCTGCAGAACAGCCTGGTTTAAACCAACATTAAACCCTCTGCAGAACAGAGTCATGACTCTTCAACATCACACAGTCAGCAGCACATCACACACACAGCATGACACCCATCAGACTGTTTTAGGAAAGTGTCTCTCTTTGTGTGTGTGATCTGGTAGATTATGTCACATAAACGCTTGAGCTCACCTAATCAAACTCTGTAGATGAGGTTAGAACGGGCCCAGCCAGTACTGAACAGGTGTGTGTGCGTGTTTATGAGAATGAAAGAAAGAAAGCGTAAGTGAGAGAGAGGAACATATCCTCTTTTCTTATTCTCTACCCTGAAAAAGGAGACCATGTGACACACGCAACACTTCCCTCTGAATGACCATAATGAAAACAATGAGGTTTTTCACTATTTTTAGTTTATTACATTTTCTCTGTGTTTGAACGGCACTACTGACGCAATACTCCCTCACTCCTCGCCAAGTGAGACACACAACCAACATGCAGGCTATTCCATTACCCTCGCACTGAGCTCTCTCCTTCTCCCCCTCACTCCCTCTCTCCTTCTCTTGTTTGTTCATGTTCTCACTCTCTCTCTCTCACACTAATCAGGACTGGATGAGTCTGAGTCTTCATCTGCAAACATAAACTGGTCTGTCAACATGTATCATGTTTCTCTCATTTCAACGGTCAGTGCAGGCCAATCCAGTGTTCTTTGCAGGCCAGTCAAGTTCTTCCACACCGATCTCAACAAATCATTTCTGTATAGACCTGGCTTTGTAAACGGGGGCATTGTCATGTTGAAACAGGAAAGGGCTTTCCCTGTTGCCACAAAGTCGTCTAGAATGTCATTGTATGCTGTAGCGTTAAGATTTCTCTTCACTGGAACTAAGGGGCCTAGCCCAAACCATGAAAAACAGGCCCAGAACATTATTCCTCCTCCACCAAACTTTACAGTTGGTACTATGCATTGGGGCAGGTAGCATTCTCCTGGCATCTGTCAAACCCAGATTGGTTGGCTAGATTCTTCAAAGTAGCCACCCTTTGCCTTGATGACAGCTTAGCACACTGTTGGCATTCTCTTAGCCAGCTTCACCTGGAATGCTTTTCCAACAGTCTTGAAGGAGTTTCCACATATGCTGAGCACTTGTTGGCTGCTTTTCCTTCACTCTGCGGTCCAACCCATCCCTAACCATTTCAATTGGGTTGAGGTCAGATGATTGTGGAGGCCAGGTCATCTGATGCAGCACTCCATCACTCTCCTTCTTGGTCAAATAGCCCTTACACAGCCTGGAGGTGTGTTGGGTCATTGTTCTGTTGAAAAACAAATGATGAGGTGGTGTATCACTGCAGAATGCTGTGGTAGCCATGCTGGTTAAGTGTGTCTTGAATTGTAAATAAATCACTGACAGTGTCACCAGCAATGCACGCCCACACCATCACACCTCCTCCTCCATGCTTCACGGTGGAAACCACACAGGCAGAGAACATAGGTTCACCTAATCTGCGTCTCACAAAGATACGGCGGTTAGAACCAAAAATCTCAAATTTGGACTCAACAGACAAAAGGACAGATTTTCACCAGTCTAATGTCCAGTACTCGTGTTTCTTGGCCCAAGCAATTCTCTTTTTCTTATTGATGTCCTTTAGTAGTGGTTTCTTTGCAGCAATTTGACCACGAAGGCCTGATTCACGCAGTCTCCTCTGAACAGTTGATGTTGAGATGTGTCTGTTACTTGAACTCTGTGAAGCATTTATTTGGGCTGGTAACTCTAATGAACTTATCCTCTGCTGCAGAGTTAACTCTGGGACTTCCTTTCTTGTGGAGTTCCTCATGAGAGCCAGTGTCATCATAGCGCTTGATGGTTTTTGCGACTGCACTTGAAGAAACTTTCAAAGTTCTTGGAATTTTCAGGACTGACTGACCTTCATGTCTTAAAGTAGTGAGGGATTGTCATTTCTCTTTGCTTATTTGAGCCTTTCTTGACATAATATGGACTTTGTCTTTTACCAAATAGGGCTATCTTCTGTATACCACCCTACATTGTCACAACACAACTGATTGGCTCAAACACATTAAGAAAGAAAGAAATTACACAAATAAATGTTGACTACCTCAGCTGGTTGAGAGAATGCCAAGTGTGTGCAAAGCTGCCATCAAGGCAAAGGGTGGCTACTTTGAAGAATCTCAAGTATGAAATATATTTGGACTTGTTTAACACTTTTTTGGTTACTACATGATTCCATATGTGTTATTTCATTGTTGTGATGTCTTCACTATTATTCTAAATTGTAGAAAATAGTAAAAATTAAGAAAAATCCTTGAATCAGTAGGTGTGCCAAGACTTTGGACTGGTGCTGTATATGTCGATATCTTTGTTAGAAAGAACAGTATATTTCCCTTGACGTAGTGATGATGAATGTAAAAAGTTGCTCAGCTTCTCCTCTAAATGTTTTTAGGAAGTCCTAGATTGAACTCCCCCAGTCGTAATTAACATAATGTGACTCTAGCTGCTGTCGTCTACAGGACTGTTGCTGGATGGAGGACTACTTAGGGACAGAGGGTAAGAATGTTGTCTATGACGTGCATGACTCCGGGCCTACTCCTGCAGGTTCTGTCCTAATTGTCTTGGCACTGTCTCGGTGGTGTAGCCTACAGCACTTATACACACCAACACTGTGCATGCATACACACACACACACACACACACACACACACACACACACACACACACACACACACACACACACACACACACACACACACACACACACACACACACACACACACACACACACACACACACACACACACACACACACACACACACACACACACACACACACACACACACACACACACACACACACTGTAGAGACCATGGAGAATCATCACACAGAGACGGTCATGAACTGGGGATGAACCACTGAACTCCCCATCCACTGGCAAATAATGAGGTAGTGAAAGCCCAATGTGGGAGAGCCTAGGAGCGTGTGGATATGTGTTTTAGTGGGAAATTGTGTATTTATGTGTGTGTGTCAAAGTGTGTAAGAGGAATACTAAGATTGAGAGAGACAGTGAAAGTGAAAGAGACACAGAGAAAGAGAAGCATAGCGAGAGAGAGAGAGAGAGAGAGAGAGAGAGAGAGAGAGAGAGAGAGAGAGAGAGTGAAAGAGAGAGAGAGAGTGAAAGAGAGAGAGAGAGAGAGAGAGAGAGAGAGAGAGAGAGAGAGAGAGAAAGAGAGAGAGAGAGAGACAGAGAGAGAGAGAGAAGAGAGAGAGAGAGAGAGAGAGAGAGAGAGAGAGAGAGAGAGAGAGAGAGAGAGAGAGAGAGAGAGAGAAAGAGAAAGAGAAAGAGAAAGAGAAAAAGAGAGAAAGAGAGAAAGAGAGAGACAGAGTGAAAGAGAGAGAGAGAGTTGAGAGATAAAACACCTTATTTACCCTGTCATTATCATCCTATTGAAGCATGGAGATGACAAACACACAGATCCACATGAAGCCAATACTGTCTGGAACTAACCTCTAAATGGTACATCAATCCTGAAAGTGTCTGACTCATGGTGATTGGTTAATGGCCATAGTAGGTTTCCATGGCGACACCTGAAGCCTCTCTGGTCCTACAGTGTCCTTCTCTCTCTCTCTCTCTCTCTCTCTCTCTCTCTCTCTCTCTCTCTCTCTCTCTCTCTCTCTCTCTCTCTCTCTCTCACTCTTTCTCGCTCCAGCTTTCTTTCTCTCGTCCTGCACTGCAGATGCCCTGAGTCAACACTAAGGACAAAGCAGGACACAGAATAACAAACAGTGCTGGGAACAGCCTAAACATACAGACACACACACACACACACACACACACACACACACACACACACACACACACACACACACACACACACACACACACACACACACACACACACACACACACACACACACACACACACACACACACACACACACACACACACACACACACACACACACACACACACACACACACACACACACACACACACACACTGGGCACAAGGCGATGGCATCTGAGCTATTAGGGATAAGAGGATCAGAATATGATTTCTTTGTAATTTTGAGACAACAGGTATTTTCACACACACACATACTGACTGTCAAGTATTAACAGTGTTATGTCTAAACAGCCCTACTCTTAAGGATCGGACCCTTTTTTTCCATTTTCACCTAAAATGACCCAAATCTAACTGCCTGTAGCTCAGGACCTGAAGCAAGGATATGCATATTATAGATACCATTTGAAAGAAAACACTTTGATGTTTGTGGAAATGTGAAAATAATGTAGGAGAATATAACACATTAGATCTGGTAAAAGATCATACAAAAAAACGTGTTCTATTTTTTCCCCATCATCTTTGAAATGCAAGAGGAAGACCATAATATAATATTGCAGTTTAGACAAAATTTTGATTTTGGCAACTAGATGGCAGTAGTGTGTGTGCAAAGTTTCACATGGGTCCAGTGAAGCATTCCAATACTGAACAATATTTAATATCAAGTCTGCCCAAATGTGTCGAATTGGTCAATTGATACATTTTCAAGTACATAACTATAGAGAATCTACAAATGATTACTGAATGCAAGTACATTATTTACCTTCAGAGGTGAATGTGTCAAACCATTTTTTGTGACAAAATATTTTTGTTGTTGTGCATGATCCTCAAACAATAGCATATATATTTTTTCACTGTAACAGCTACTGTAAAATGGATAGCAGTTAGATTAACAATCATTTAAGCTTTCTTCCCATACAAGGCATGTCTATGTCCTGGAAAGTTTGCTGTTACTTACAATGTCATGCTAATCACATTAGCACAAGTTAGCTCAACCGTCCAGGTATAGGGACACCGATCCTGTAGAGGTTATTAACACTATAGCTGTTTCCCACTACACCAGACCAGCCCTGCCCAGGTCAGTATTGTGATGCGCTCAGCCCCTCTCCCTTCAGTGTTAGATCCATCTCCAGGTTAATGGACAGAGAAGGGCCGCCTTCCCTCCGTCAGTCCCCTAATGCTGCCCCACTGGGCCTCTCTACATCAGCACACCCCTCTATGGAATTATTGTCCCTCTCCCTGACTGTTTCTCCAGAGAGAGAGAGAGGTCAGGGCTGGCAGGAGTGTGAGTGATGGAGAGGCCAGTGGCCTGGCTAAGGGCTGGCTTTAACACATCAGATGGCTCATTAGACCCAGTAGAGGGGGAAGAAAAGAGGGAGGACGGAGATAGACAGAGAAACACACATTTTAAGGAAAGGGATATTTGCCAAAAGAATGCACGCACACACATACACACTTTCCCACCGTTTCCTTCTGCGAGTGCAGAACAATGAGATGCAGAGAGAGGGAGTGAACCAGCAGCCCTGCATATTAATATAATAATACCTAAAGTCATTACTGCAAGCATCAGCACTGCAGTAAATATACTCTAATTGCATTTGACTAATAATTAAATAGTTAGAACATGTGTGTGTGTGTCCATGGGTATCAATAGGTGTCTGTGTGTCCATGTGTCTATAATAATGTGTGTGCGAATTTTAATTACATATCACAGATAGCAGTGTTTTGTTCCAGCGCTCTGCATTCCATTGTGTGTGAGAGAGAGAGTGGGAGAAAAAAAGAAAGAGAGAGCGAGAGAGTGAAAAGGGGTAACAACACGCATAAATGAGAAGAACAAACATCTTCTCTGTTTTCTCTCACTCCTAGCATCTACTCCCCACATATTTTTATTCATGAATATTGCATGCTCTCTGATTGGTTGCCAGATCATAACATTGACAAATGAAAGGAGACCATCTGGAGCTGATACTAGGATTTGTCACGACTCAAAAGGACCAACCCACGTGTACGGACAGGACAGGGTATCAAGGACTGTGTGTGTGCACGTGTGTATTTGTTTATGTGTGTGCGTCGGGTCGGTTTACAGATTGAAACAGGTGAAAAGAAGAAAAAGAAGAGGAGAGAGAATGAGAGAGAAATAGAGAGATATAAAGAGTGAGCATTTCCCATCAGTATTCCCTCATGGAGACAGAGCCCTTCGCACACACTTTCCGGTGCTAGTCCCCCTCCTCCAGGGGTGAGGCTGGCAGGCTGTGTGTGGTACCCAGTGGGGGAGAGCTCTTGACGGGCTCGCTGTTATGGGATCCTGGCCCCCTATCCTGGAACTCACAACTGACACAGGAGTTGGGCTCGGGTGGGTGAGAGATGGAAACTTTGCTGGCTTGCCGAGCAGGTTGGTGAAATCAAAGAGGGAGATGGAGAGAGAAGAGATGGGGGAGGAAGTAGGAAGAAGAGGGTGATCACTCCTATCCAGCCATCTAAACAGTTTTCTAAGTAAACCTAACATGGTTGCCCCTGTCTCACACTGAAGGGTTAAACTAGCATAGCTCTGTCTGAACAAGTCCTGTTCTCCTTTCATTCTTTCTTTCTTTCCTTTTTCAGCCCTCTAAAACAAACCTGTGTGTCTCTGTGGAATGCATGTGAATGAACAGAGAGGAGAAGCACTCAGCGTCTGTCCTGCTTTCACACACATACACACACACACACACACACACACACACACACACACACACACACACACACACACACACACACACACACACACACACACACACACACACACACACACACACACACACACACACACACACACACACACACACACACACACACACACACACACACACACACACACACACACACACACACACACACACACACACACACACACACACACACACACACACACACACACACACACACACACACACACACACACACACACACACACACACACACACACCAGCGCACACACACACACACCAGCGCACACACACACACACACACACACACACACACACACACACACACACACACACACACACACACACACACACACACACACACACACACACACACACACACACACACACACACACACACACACACACACACACACACACACACACCAGCGCACACACACACCAGCGCACACACACACACACATTTAGTTGTGTTACAACCTGCATTTAAAATGGATTAAAATTGGAATTGTTTTTCTAATTTTCCCAAATGAATTAAAAATGAAATGCTGAAATGTCACTAAGTACTGATGTAACCCTTTTGTTATGGCAAAAGCCTAAATCATTTCATGAGTAGAAATTTGACACATAATTTGCTGTATAACTTCCGGCGCCGACTGAGATGGCCGCCTCGCTCCGCGTTCCTAGGAAACTATGCAGTTTTTTGTTTTTTTACGTATTATTTCTTACATTGGTACCCCAGGTCATCTTAGGTTTCATTACATACAGTCGGGAGGAACTACTGGATATAAGATCAGCGTCAACTCACCATCAGTACGACCAAGAATATGATTTTCGCGAAGCGGATCCTGTGTTCTGCCTTTCAACCAGGACAACGGAATGGATCCCAGCCGGCGACCCAAAAAACGACTCCGTAAAAGAGGGAAACGAGGCGGTCTTCTGGTCAGACTCCGGAGACGGGCACATCATGCAGCACTCCCTAGCATTCTTCTCGCCAATGTCCAGTCTCTTGACAACAAGGTTGATGAAATCCGAGCAAGGGTAGCATTCCAGAGGGACATCAGAGACTGTAACGTTCTTTGCTTCACGGAAACATGGCTCACTGGAGAGACGCTATCGGAGGCGGAGCAGCCAGTGGATTTCTCCACGCATCGCGCCGACAGAAACAAACATCTTTCTGGTAAGAAGAGGGGCGGGGGCGTATGCCTTATGGCTAACGAGACGTGGTGTGATCACAGAAACATACAGGAACTCAAATCCTTCTGTTCACCTGATTTAGAATTCCTCACAATCAAATGTCGACCGCATTATCTACCAAGAGAATTCTCTTCGATTATAATCACAGCCCTATATATTACCCCCCAAGCAGACACATCGATGGCTCTGAACGAACTTTATTTGACTCTTTGCAAACTGGAATCCATACATCCTGAGGCTGCATTCATTGTAGCTGGAGATTTTAACAGAGCTAATCTGAAAACAAGACTCCCTAAATTGTATCAGCATATCGATTGGGCAACCAGGGCGGGAAAAACCTTGGATCATTATTATTCTAACTTCTGCGATGCATATAAGGCCCTGCCCCGCCCTCCTTTCGGAAAAGCTGACCACGACTCCATTTTGCTGATCCCTGCCTACAGACAGAAACTAAAACAAGAAGCTCCCACGCTGAGGTCTGTCCAATGCTGGTCCGACCAAGCTGATTTCACACTCCAAGACTGCTTCCATCACGTGGACTGGGATATGTTTCGTATTGCGTCAGATAACAACATTGACGAATACGCTGATTCGGTGTGCGAGTTCATTAGAACGTGCGTTGAAGATCCCCATAGCAACGATTAAAACATTCCCTAACCAGAAACCGTGGATTGATGGCAGCATTCACGTGAAACTGAAAGCGCGAACCACTGTTTTTAATCAGGGCAAGGTGACTGGTAACATGACCGAATACAAACAGTGCAGCTATTCCCTCCGCAAGGCTATCAAACAAGCTAAGCGTCAGTATAGAGACAAAGTAGAATCTCAATTCAACGGCTCAGACACAAGAGGTATGTGGCAGGGTCTACAGTCAATCACGGACTACAAGAAGTAAACCAGCCCAGTCTCGGACCAGGATGTCTTGCTCCCAGGCAGACTAAATAACTTTTTTGCCCGCTTTGAGGACAATACAGTGCCACTGACACAGCCTGCAACGAAAACATGCGGACTCTCCTTCACTGCGGCCGAGGTGAAGAAAACATTTAAACGTGTTAACCCTCGCAAGGCTGCAGGCCCAGACGGCATCCCCAGCTGCGCCCTCAGAGCATGCGCAGACCAGCTGGCCGGTGTGTTTACGGACATATTCAATCAATCCCTATACCAGTCTGCTGTTCCCACATGCTTCAAGAGGCTACCGCCCCGTAGCACTCACTTCCGTCATCATGAAGTGCTTTGAGAGACTAGTCAAGGACCATATCACCTCCACTCTACTTGACACCCTAGACCCACTCCAATTTGCTTACCGCCCAAATAGGTCCACAGACGATGCAATCTCAACCACACGCGTTCTGAGCCCTCTCCTGTACTCCCTGTTCACCCACGACTGCGTGGCCACGCACGCCTCCAACTCAATCATCAAGTTTGCGGACGACACAACAGTGGTAGGCTTGATTACCAACAACGACGAGACGGCCTACAGGGAGGAGGTAATGGGCCCTCGGAGTGTGGTGTCAGGAAAATAACCTCACACTCAACGTCAACAAAACTAAGGAGATGATTGTGGACTTCAGGAAACAGCAGAGGGAACACCCCCCTATCCACATCGATGGAACAGTAGTGGAGAGGGTAGTAAGTTTTAAGTTCCTCGGCATACACATCACAGACAAACTGAATTGGTCCACTCACACAGACAGCATCGTGAAGAAGGCGCAGCAGCGCCTCTTCAACCTCAGGAGGCTGAAGAAATTTGGCTTGTCACCAAAAGCACTCACAAACTTCTACAGATGCACAATCGAGAGCATCCTGGCGGGCTGTATCACCGCCTGGTACGGCAACTGCTCCGCCCACAACCATAAGGCTCTCCAGAGGGTAGTGAGGTCTGCACAACGCATCGCCGGGGACAAACTACCTGCCCTCCAGGACACCTACAGCACCCGATGTTACAGGAAGGCCATAAAGATCATCAAGGCCAACAACCACCCGAGCCACTGCCTATCATCCAGAAGGCAAGGTCAGTACAGGTGCATCAAAGCTGGGACCGAGAGACTGAAAAACAGCTTCTATCTCAAGGCCATCAGACTGTTAAACAGCCACCACTAACATTGAGTGGCTGCTGCCAACACACTGACTCAACTCCAGCCACTTTAATAATGGGAATTGATGGGAAATTATGTAAAATATATCACTAGCCACTTTAAACAATGCTACCTAATATAATGTTTACATACCCTACATTATTTATCTCATATGTATACGTATATACTGTACTCTATATCATCTACTGCATCCTTATGTAATACATGTATCACTAGCCATTTTAACTATGCCACTTTGTTTACATACTCATCTCATATGTATATACTGTACTCGATACCATCTACTGTATCTTGCCTATGCTGCTCTGTAGCATCACTCATTCATATATCTTTATGTACATATTCTTTATCCCCTTACACTGTGTATAAGACAGTAGTTTTGGAATTGTTAGTTAGATTACTTGTTGGTTATTACTGCATTGTCGGAACTAGAAGCACAAGCATTTCGCTACACTTGCATCAACATCTGCTAACCATGTGTATGTGACAAATAAAATTTGATTTGATGATTTGATTTGATTTAAGTCACATAATAAGTGGCATGGACTCCGTGTGCAATAATAGTGTTTTTATTTTATTTATTTTTATTAAACCATTATTTAACTAGGCAAGTCAGTTAAAGAACGAATTCTTATTTACAATGACGGCCTACCCCCGCCAAACCCGGACAAGGCTGGGCCAATTGTGCACCGCCTTATGGGACTCCCAATCATGGCCGAATGTGATTCAGCCTGGATCCGAACCAGGGACTGTAGTGATACCTCTTGCACTAAGATGCAGAACCTTAGACCGCTGCACCACTCAGGAGCACCTCTGTTTAACTACCACATCCCTGTACCCCACACATACAGATAATTGTAAGGTCCCTCAGTCAAGCAGTGAATTTCAAACACAGTATTTCTGTATTTCATTTTCAATAAATTTGCAAACATTTCTAAAAACATGTTTTCACTTTGTCATTATGCGCTAATGTGGGTAGATTGTTGAAGTGTGGAATAAGTCGAGGGGTATGATACTTTCTGAAAGCACTGTAGTTAAGGAGTAGCCCCCCGACTTTGTCAGGGGAGTGCAGAAAGAGAGAGAGAAAGAGAGAGAGAGAGAGAGAGAGAGAGAGAGAGAGAGAGAGAGAGAGAGAGAGAGAGAGAGAGAGAGAGAGAGAGAGAGAGAGAGAGAGAGAGAGAGAGAGAGAGAGAGAGTAAGAAAGAGAGAGAGAGAGAAGGCAGGAGTGAGAGTTAATCTCACCATGGATCATCATCAACATGATGAGATTCCATCGGGTCTACCACCTGTCTCCAACTGGCTAACCATCTCCTCCTGTATTTCCTCCTGTTAGTTGGTGTTGGAAATAGTTCACTTCACATTATTACCTTACATGTTAATGGCGAGGAAAGCAATACACTATGAAAACCTCTATGTTATTTCTTGGCATAACTCATTACTGGAGACACCTAAAGAGACCTAGCTATATCACTAACACTAAAATCCAAACGTAGTAGCCAACCACAGCAGCACACTGATCTGGAACCAGCAGTTTAAAATAGCCTAGCGCTGATGCAAATCCCATTCTGCTCAGTGCCACTGTGTCCTGAGGCTCTGCACTTAATCTGAAGCGCCTCAATAAACACTCATAGATCAATGGATAACCTGTCAAATATTAGCACACATCTCCAGTCTGTGTCTAGAGACATAGACCTAACTGTCTGCTATAGGGTAATATACTCACATTCAATTCCCTCCAGTGAGTGAGTGTGTGTGTTTGTGTCTCCGTGTGTGTTTGTGTGTTTCGTGCGTGTTTCTGTTAAGGATTCATTATCATTCTTTCCAGTAACTGCATGTAAGGGGTGTTATTGGAAGCATACGGGGAGTATAGAGCCCACTATGGAGGGTGGTTGGGTATGTGTCTTACAGGGGCTGTAGGAGGATCCACACTGTACGTAGGGAAAAGGAGGGTAATAGGTTAACTGTGTGTTTATGATTCTGTGCCATCCTTCCTCACATCCTTCCAACCTCGCTCCCTCTCTCTCTCGGTCTCTGTTCCTCTCTCCAACATTAGTGTTGATGTCTGTGTTGTGGGGCCCTGCGGTGTGATATTGAACATGTGCAAAAGATTTACGCCCCACATATTAGAGCTGTTTAAAATCAGAGGAGTGTGTGTGTGTGTCAGGGGTGTGGATTACTGCAGGGCTGTCTGGGGCAACAGTGCAGAGGAGAAGGAGGGAATAAACCAACCTTTTCTCGCTCAAGTTTCCTGTGGGAGTAAAGAGGGAAGAAAGAGGGGAGGAAGAGGGGAGAGAGAGGGGAGGCAGAGGGACGAGAGAGGGGAGGAAGAGCGGAGAGAGAGGGGAGGGCAGAGGGACGAGAGAGGGGAGGAAGAGGGGAGAGAGAGGGGAGGCAGAGGGACGAGAGAGGGGAGGAAGAGGGGAGCGAGAGGGGAGGAAAAGGGGAGAGAGAGAGGGGAGGCAGAGGGGAGGCAGAGGGGAGGCATAGGGATGAGAGAGGGGAGGAAGAGGGGAGAGAGAGGGGGAGGCAGAGGGGAGGCAGAGGGGAGGCAGAGGGGAGGAAGAGGGACGAGAAAGGGGAGGAAGAGGGGAGGCAGAGGGATGAGAGAGGGGAGGCAGAGGGGAGAGAGAGGGGAGGCGGAAGGACGAGAGAGGGGAGGAAGAGGGGAGAGAGAGGGGAGGCAGAGGGGAGGCAGAGGGCCGAGAGAGGGGAGGCAGAGGGACGAGAGAGGGAAGAAAGAGGGGAGGCAGAGGGACGAGAGAGGGAAGAGAGAGGGAAGAGAGAGGGGAGGAAGAGGGGAGAGAGAGGGGAGGCAGAGGGGAGGCAGAGGGACGAGAGAGGGGGGCAGAGGGGAGGCAGAGGGACGAGAGAGGGAAGAGAGAGGGAAGAGAGAGGGGAGGAAGAGTGGAGGCAGAGGGACGAGAGAGGGAAGAGAGAGGGAGGAAGAGGGAGAGAGAGAGGGGAGGGGGGACGAGAGAGGGAAGAGAGAGGGGAGGAAGAGTGGAGGCAGAGGGACGAGAGGGAAGAGAGAGGGGAGGAAGAGTGGAGGCAGAGGGACGAGAGGGAAGAGAGAGGGGAGGAAGAGTGGAGGCAGAGGGACGAGAGAGGGAAGAGAGAGGGGAGGAAGAGTGGAGGCAGAGGGACGAGAGAGGGAAGAGAGAGGGGAGGAAGAGTGGAGGCAGAGGGACGAGAGAGGGAACAGAGAGGGGAGGAAGAGGGGAGAGAGAGGGGAGGCAGGGGGACGAGAGAGGGAAGAGAGAGGGGAGGAAGAGTGGAGGCAGAGGGACGAGAGGGAAGAGAGAGGGGAGGAAGAGTGGAGGCAGAGGGACGAGAGGGAAGAGAGAGGGGAGGAAGAGTGGAGGCAGAGGGACGAGAGAGGGAAGAGAGAGGGGAGGAAGAGTGGAGGCAGAGGGACGAGAGGGAAGAGAGAGGGGAGGAAGAGTGGAGGCAGAGGGACGAGAGGGAAGAGAGAGGGGAGGAAGAGTGGAGGCAGAGGGACGAGAGAGGGAAGAGAGAGGGGAGGAAGAGTGGAGGCAGAGGGACGAGAGAGGGAAGAGAGAGGGGAGGAAGAGTGGAGGCAGAGGGACGAGAGGGAAGAGAGAGGGGAGGAAGAGGGGAGGAAGAGTGGAGGCAGAGGGACGAGAGAGGGAAGAGAGAGGGGAGGAAGAGTGGAGGCAGAGGGACGAGAGGGAAGAGAGAGGGGAGGAAGAGTGGAGGCAGAGGGACGAGAGAGGGAAGAGAGAGGGAGGAAGAGTGGAGGCAGAGGGACGAGAGAGGGAAGAGAGAGGGAGGAAGAGTGGAGGCAGAGGGACGAGAGAGGGGAAAGAGAGAGGGGAGGAAGAGGGGAGAGAGAGCGAAGAGAGAGGGAAGAGAGAGGGAGGAAGAGTGGAGGCAGAGGGACGAGAGGGAAGAGAGAGGGGAGGAAGAGGGGAGGAAGAGTGGAGGCAGAGGGACGAGAGAGGGAAGAGAGAGGGGAGGAAGAGTGGAGGCAGAGGGACGAGAGGGAAGAGAGAGGGGAGGAAGAGTGGAGGCAGAGGGACGAGAGAGGGAAGAGAGAGGGGAGGAAGAGTGGAGGCAGAGGGACGAGAGAGGGAAGAGAGAGGGGAGGAAGAGTGGAGGCAGAGGGACGAGAGAGGGAAGAGAGAGGGGAGGAAGAGGGGAGAGAGAGCGAAGAGAGAGGGAAGAGAGAGGGGAGGAAGAGGGGAGAGAGAGGGGAGGCAGAGGGGAGGCAGAGGGATGAGAGAGGGAAGAGAGAGGGGAGGAATAGGGGAGAGAGAGGGGAGGCAGAGGGACAAGAGAGGGAAGAGAGAGGGGAGGAAGAGTGGAGGCAGAGGGACGAGAGAGGGAAGAGAGAGGGGAGTAAGAGGGGAGAGAGAGGGAAGAGAGAGGGAAGAAGAGAGAGGGGAGGAAGAGGGGAGGCAGAGGGGAGGCAGAGGGACGAGAGAGGGAAGAGAGAGGGGAGTAAGAGGGGAGAGAGAGGGAAGAGAGAGGGGAGGCAGAGGGGAGGCAGAGGGACGAGAGAGGGAAGAGAGAGGGGAGAGAGAGGGAAGAGAGAGGGGAGGCAGAGGGGAGGCAGAGGGGAGGCAGAGGGACGAGAGAGGGAAGAGAGAGGGGAGGAAGAGGGGAGGCAGAGGGACGAGAGAGGGAAGAGAGAAGGGGAGGAAGAGCGATTCCTGAGTTTGTCTCTGTCAGTGAACTAGTTGGACTTTTATTAGAGGAGGTCTGTGTATACCCACTCTTAAAGACACATACAGAACATGCACTCACACAAATGTTTGTGCCAGAATAAATATATCACTATTCACTGGTCTGCAGAAGCTGAATAATAGAATGTATACACTGGAAAAACAGCATGGGAATTTCTCTTCCACACAGTAAAGGGTGATACTTAATAGGGATACTCTGAGACAAAACATCAAGCAAGAATCGCTACAAGGACAACAGACCCTGTTGTTTGCCTCTGTAGCGATAGCATCTTGATCCCTCTGAGGTTCCTCTAAAGCTGCAACACCGAATCTAAACTCACCAAGAAACAAACAGGGTCAAAGGTTATATTGGCCACCCACAGCACAGCTCTCTAACTTCCAGCACTGAAGCAGTTTAACAACAAGACAGTTAGCTCATTATCACAATGCCTGTAAGGTGTTGAAAATATTCTCTGACACATACTCTCATTTACATATTCCTTCCTCGCTGTAATTGCACTAGCAGTTTGTGTACTGTAAGAATGTCCTCCTTAAAATCGTTAACAAATAATATTTACAGTTTTATTATAGATTCATTATTCCCTGTGTGTGTCTGTCCTTAGGCAACATGGATGCTCCTCTAGCATAGTTCTTGGACCATCATCATCATCATCATCATCATCATCATCCTGGTATTGCTGTGATGGCTGTTGATAATCAATAGCTCTGCCGGTGGATCTATCACCTCAGCCCAGCAGGCCCATCGTCAGGGCTCTGTCAAGAGCTGGAGAGGCGATGGAGTGGAGAGACTGTCACACACTAACACAATCTCTCTCCTCGATATATTTTCCTCAGAGAGGGGGTAACAACTGGAGAGGGGGGACAACTGGAGAGGGGGGACAACTATTTGAGAGGGGAGACAACTGGAGAGGGGGACAACTGGAGAGGACGATGATAACTGGAGAGGAGGGAACAACTGGAGAGTATGAGACAACTGATGAGGAGGGGGCAACTGGAGAAGAGGGGACAACTGGAGAGGGGGACAACTGGAGAGGAGGGGACAACTGGAGAGGATGATGACAACTGGAGAAGAGGGGACAACTGGAGAGGGGGACAACTGGAGAGGAGGGGACAACTGGAGAGTATGAGACAACTGATGAGGAGGGGCAACTGGGGAAGAGGGGACAACTGGAGAGGGGGACAACTGGAGAGGAGGGGACAACTGGAGAGGATGATGACAACTGGAGAGGAGGGGACAACTGGAGAGGACGATGATAACTGGAGAGGAGGGAACAACTGGAGAGTATGAGACAACTGATGAGGAGGGGGCAACTGGAGAAGAGGGGACAACTGGAGTGGGGGACAACTGGAGAGGAGGGGACAACTGGAGAGGGGGGACAACTGGAGAGGAGGGGACAACTGGAGAGGAGGGGACAACTGGAGAGTATGAGACAACTGATGAGGAGGGGGCAACTGGAGAGGAGGGGACAACTGGAGAGGGGGGACAACTGGAGAGGAGGGAACAACTGGAGAGTATGAGACAACTGATGAGGAGGGGGCAACTGGAGAAGAGGGGACAACTGGAGAGGGGGGACAACTGGAGAGGAGGGGACAACTGGAGAGTATGAGACAACTGATGAGGAGGGGGCAACTGGAGAAGAGGGGACAACTGGAGAGGGGGGGACAACTGGAGAGGAGGGGACAACTGGAGAGGGGGACAATTGGAGAGTAGGGGACAACTGGAGAGGGGGGACAACTGGAGAGGGGGGACAACTGATGAGGAGGGGGCAACTGGAGAAGAGGGGACAACTGGAGAGGGGGGACAACTGGAGAGGAGGGGACAACTGGAGAGGGGGACAATTGGAGAGTAGGGGACAACTGGGGAGGACGATGACAACTGGAGAGGATGATGACAACTGGAGAGGAGGGGACAACTGGAGAGGGGGACAACTGGAGAGGGGGGACAACTGGAGAGGAGAGGACAACTGGAGATGAGGGGACAACTGGAGAGGGGGTCAACTGGAGAGGACGATGACAACTGGAGAGGACGATGACAACTGGAGAGGGGGGACAACTGGAAAGGAGGGGACAACTGGAAAGGATGATGACAACTGGAGAGGAGGGGACAACTGGAGAGGAGGGGACAACTGGAGAGGGGGACAACTGGAGAGGACAATGACAACTGGAGAGGAGGGGACAACTGGAGAGGACAATGACAGCTGGAGAGGAGGGGACAACTGGAGAGGGGGGACAACTATTTGAGAGGGGGAGACAACTGGAGAGGGGGGACAACTGGAGAGGACGATGATCACTGGAGAGGAGGGAACAACTGGAGAGTATGAGACAACTGATGAGGAGGGGGCAACTGGAGAAGAGGGGACAACTGGAGAGGGGGACAACTGGAGAGGAGGGGACAACTGGAGAGGACGATGATAACTGGAGAGGAGGGAACAACTGGAGAGTATGAGACAACTGATGAGGAGGGGGCAACTGGAGAGGAGGGGACAACTGGAGAGGGGGGACAACTGGAGAGGATGATGACAACTGGAGAGGAGGGGACAACTGGAGAGTATGAGACAACTGATGAGGAGGGGGCAACTGGAGAAGAGGGGACAACTGGAGAGGGGGGACAACTGGAGAGGAGGGGACAACTGGAGAGTATGAGACAACTGATGAGGAGGGGGCAACTGGAGAAGAGGGGACAACTGGAGAGGGGGGACAACTGGAGAGGAGGGGACAACTGGAGAGGGGGACAATTGGAGAGTAGGGGACAACTGGAGAGGGGGGACAACTGGAGAGGGGGGACAACTGATGAGGAGGGGGCAACTGGAGAAGAGGGGACAACTGGAGAGGGGGACAACTGGAGAGGAGGGGACAACTGGAGAGGAGGGACAATTGGAGAGTAGGGGACAACTGGAGAGGGGGGGACAACTGGAGAGGACGATGACAACTGGAGAGGATGATGACAACTGGAGAGGAGGGGACAACTGGAGAGGGGGGACAACTGGAGAGGGGGGACAACTGATGAGGAGGGGGCAACTGGAGAGTATGAGACAACTGATGAGGAGGGGGCAACTGGAGAAGAGGGGACAACTGGAGAGGACGATGATAACTGGAGAGGAGGGAACAACTGGAGAGTATGAGACAACTGATGAGGAGGGGGCAACTGGAGAAGAGGGGACAACTGGAGAGGGGGGACAACTGGAGAGGAGGGGACAACTGGAGAGGATGATGACAACTGGAGAGGAGGGGACAACTGGAGAGGACGATGATAACTGGAGAGGAGGGAACAACTGGAGAGTATGAGACAACTGATGAGGAGGGGGCAACTGGAGAAGAGGGGACAACTGGAGAGGGGGGACAACTGGAGAGGAGGGGACAACTGGAGAGTATGAGACAACTGATGAGGAGGGGGCAACTGGAGAAGAGGGGACAACTGGAGAGGGGGATAACTGGAGAGGAGTGGACAACTGGAGAGGGGGGACAATTGGAGAGGGAGGGGACAACTGGAGAGGGGGGACAACTGGAGAGGGGGACAACTGATGAGGAGGGGGCAACTGGAGAAGAGGGGACAACTGGAGAGGGGGGACAACTGGAAAGGAGGGGACAACTGGAGAGGGGGGACAATTGGAGAGTAGGGGACAACTGGAGAGGGGGGGACAACTGGAGAGGACGATGACAACTGGAGAGGATGATGACAACTGGAGAGGAGGGGACAACTGGAGAGGGGGGACAACTGGAGAGGGGGACAACTGGAGAGGAGGGGACAACTGGAGAGGAGAGGACAACTGGAGATGAGGGGACAACTGGAGAGGGGGTCAACTGGAGAGGACGATGACAACTGGAGAGGACGATGACAACTGGAGAGGGGGACAACTGGAGAGGAGGGGACAACTGGAAAGGATGATGACAACTGGAGAGGAGGGGACAACTGGAGAGGAGGGGACAACTGGAGAGGGGGGACAACTGGAGAGGACAATGACAACTGGAGAGGAGGGGACAACTGGAGAGGACAATGACAACTGGAGAGGAGGGGACAACTGGAGAGGAACGGGACAACTGGAGAGGAGGGGACAACTGGAGAGGGGGACAACTGGAGAGGAGGGTGGACAACTGGAGAGGAGGGGACAACTGGAGAGGGGGGACAACTGAAGAGGAGGGGACAACTGAAGAGGAGGGGACAACTGGAGAGTAGGGGACAACTGGAGAGTAGGGGACAACTGGAGAGGGGGGACAACTGGAGAGGAGGGGACAACTGGAGAGGGGGACAACTGGAGAGGAGGGGACAACTGGAGAGGATGATGACAACTGGAGAGGAGGGGACAACTGGAGAGGACGATGATAACTGGAGAGGAGGGAACAACTGGAGAGTATGAGACAACTGATGAGGAGGGGGCAACTGGAGAAGAGGGGACAACTGGGGGGGACAACTGGAGAGGGGGGACAACTGGAGAGGAGGGGACAACTGGAGAGTATGAGACAACTGATGAGGAGGGGGCAACTGGAGAAGAGGGGACAACTGGAGAGGGGGGACAACTGGAGAGGAGGGGACAACTGGAGAGGGGGACAATTGGAGAGTAGGGGACAACTGGAGAGGGGGGACAACTGGAGAGGGGGGACAACTGATGAGGAGGGGGCAACTGGAGAAGAGGGGACAACTGGAGAGGGGGGACAACTGGAGAGGAGGGGACAACTGGAGAGGGGGACAATTGGAGAGTAGGGGACAACTGGAGAGGGGGGACAACTGGAGAGGACGATGACAACTGGAGAGGGGGGACAACTGATGACAACAACTGGAGAGGGGGGACAACTGGAGAGGAGGGGACAACTGGAAAGGATGATGACAACTGGAGAGGAGGGGACAACTGGAGAGGAGGGGACAACTGGAGAGGGGGACAACTGGAGAGGACAATGACAACTGGAGAGGAGGGGACAACTGGAGAGGACAATGACAACTGGAGAGGAGGGGACAACTGGAGAGGAACGGGACAACTGGAGAGGAGGGGACAACTGGAGAGGGGGACAACTGGAGAGGAGGGTGGACAACTGGAGAGGAGGGGACAACTGGAGAGGGGGACAACTGAAGAGGAGGGGACAACTGAAGAGGAGGGGACAACTGGAGAGTAGGGGACAACTGGAGAGTAGGGGACAACTGGAGAGGGGGACAACTGGAGAGGAGGGGACAACTGGAGAGGGGGACAACTGGAGAGGAGGGGACAACTGGAGAGGATGATGACAACTGGAGAGGAGGGGACAACTGGAGAGGACGATGACAACTGGAGAGGAGGGGACAACTGGAGAGGAGAGGACAACTGGAGATGAGGGGACAACTGGAGAGGGGGGAACTGGAGAGGATGATGACAACTGGAGGGGAGGGGACAACTGGAGAGGAGGGGACAACTGGAGAGGGGAGGACAACTGGAGAGGAGGGGACAACTGGAGAGGACGATGACAACTGGAGATGAGGGGACAACTGGAGAGGGGGGTCAACTGGAGAGGACGATGACAACTGGAGATGAGGGGACAACTGGAGAGGGGGGTCAACTGGAGAGGACGATGACAACTGGAGAGGACGATGACAACTGGAGAGGGGGACAACTGGAAAGGATGATGACAACTGGAGAGGAGGGGGCAACTGGAGAGGAGGGGACAACTGGAGAGGGGGGACAACTGGAGAGGACAATGACAACTGGAGAGGAGGGGACAACTGGAGAGGAGGGGACAACTGGAGAGGAGGGGACAACTGGAGAGGGGGGACAACTGGAGAGGAGGGTGGACAACTGGAGAGGAGGGGACAACTGGAGAGGGGGGACAACTGAAGAGGAGGGGACAACTGAAGAGGAGGGGACAACTGGAGAGTAGGGGACAACTGGAGAGTAGGGGACAACTGGAGAGGGAGGGACAACTGGAGAGGAGGGGACAACTGGAGAGGGGGGACAACTGGAGAGGAGGGGACAACTGGAGAGGACGATGACAACTGGAGAGGAGGGGACAACTGGAGAGGACGATAACAACTGTAGAGGAGGGGACAACTAGAGAGGAGGGGACAACTGGAGAGGACGATGACAACTGGAGCGGAGGGGACAACTGGAGAGGACGATGACAACTGTAGAGGAGGGGACAACTAGAGAGGAGGGGACAACTGGAGAGGAGGGGACAACTGGAGAGGAGAGGACAACTGGAGATGAGGGGACAACTGGAGAGGGGGGGCAACTGGAGAGGACGATGACAACTGGAGAGGAGGGGACAACTGGAGAGGAGGGGACAACTGGAGAGGGGGGACAACTGTAGAGGAGGGTGGACAACTGGAGAGGAGGGGACAACTGGAGAGGGGGGACAAATGGAGAGGAGGGGACAACTGGAGGGGGGGACAACTGAAGAGGAGGGGATAACTGGAGAGTAGGGGACAACTGGAGAGGGGGGGGACAACTGGAGAGGAGGGGACAACTGGAGAGGACGATGACAACTGGAGAGGGGAGGACAACGAGAGGTTTGTAAGTCATTTATTATTATCTAGAGTTTGTTTACCTGATGTCATGATGCTCTGGATATACAATCCCTAAACATACACATAAAAAGGTATTCTCTCTCTCTCTCTCTCTCTCTCTCTCTCTCTCTCTCTCTCTCTCTCTCTCTCTCTCTCTCTCTCTCTCTCGCTCTGTTCTCCTCTTCTCTCTGCAGTAGACAGTTCAGTAGAGTGTCTTGATTATCAAGCTCCCACTGACACAGATAGTACACATATCCCACTCTCTCCCCTTACTATCTCCCTCCCTCTTCCCTCCTTCATCCCTCATCTTCAGACACTGCCTCTGCCCTTGCCACTGTCTCCTCTCCTCAGTCAACATCACCAACACTATCACAACATTATATCAATGCTGTCGAAGCAAAGGCAGGCCGATCGTTACCACGGAGATGAGACGTTGCCACATCAGTTACGGTAGTTACGATAGAGTAGCATTGATTAATCTATTACAGAGAGAGAGAGAGAGAGAGAGAGAGAGAGAGAGAGAGAGAGAGAGAGAGAGAGAGAGAGAGAGAGAGAGAGAGAGAGAGAGAGAGAGAGAGAGAGAGAGAGAGAGAGAGAGAGAGAGAGGAGAGAGAGAGAGAGAGAGAGAGAGAGAGAGAGAGAGAGAGAGAGAGAGAGAGAGAGAGAGAGAGAGAGAGAGAGAGGGAGAGGGAGAGAGAGAGAGAGAGAGAGAGAGAGAGAGAGAGAGAGAGAGAGAGGGAGAGAGAGAGAGAGAGAGAGAGAGAGAGAGAGAGAGAGAGAGAGAGAGAGAGAGAGAGAGAGAGAGAGAGAGAGAGAGAGAGAGAGAGAGGGAGAGAGAGAGAGAGAGAGAGAGAGAGGGGAGGGAGAGAGAGAGAGAGAGAGAGAGAGAGAGAGAGAGAGAGAGAGAGAGAGAGGGGGAGAGAGAGAGAGAGAGAGAGAGAGAGAGAGAGAGAGAGAGAGAGAGAGAGAGAGAGAGAGAGATAGCATTAGTGTTTATCAGAGAGGTTTAAATGGCCTGTCAGGGAAAAGTTGGAATGAAGGGAGGAGGCACTGTGTGGGTGTGTTTCAATGGCCGGAGGAGTTGACTCAAGCTGTTGAGACAGGATGTGGCTCTCCTTTCCGTTAGCAGAGGTTAAAGGTCAGTGTCAGAGTGAAAAGATGGGGTGCAGAGAGGAAATGGGAACCGGCAAATGTAAACAAGTTTCTAAAAGGTGAGCTAAGTCATGAAAGAGGAGGAAGAGAGGGACATTCCTAAACTAAACAGGGTAGACTGGAGAGAGAGGAGATAGGAGAGACGGTGAGAGTAAGTAGAGAAGAGGAGTGGAGGCAGCCCAGTCTGGCTAACCCACTCTCAGACAGTCAGTAACCATTACGTAAGCTAAGTGCCCAGCACTTAGCAGACGAGAGGCCAAAATCTAATCCGTTAAAAAGCAGCAGCAACTCAAATGCAGTGTATCCACTGAGCCAGAGCCAGCCATAATCCCACGCCTTGACCCAAATATCCTGCAGTATGTGTGAGTGTATTAATGGCATGTGTGTACATCTTGTGTGTTCATATGTACGTTTGTTTGAGTGTTGCTTACTTGTAAATTAGTGTACTATATCTCTGTATGTGTATCCTAGCAAAGTGTATATGTTTTTGTCATGTATGTGTTGTGTGTGTCCTGCCTGGGTGTGTGTCCTGTCTGATGTGTGTGTCCTGTCTGCATGTGTGTCATGTGTGCATGTGTGTGTCCTGTCTGTATGTGTGCATGTGTGTCATGTGTGCATGTGTGTGTCCTGTCTGCATGTGTGTCATGTGGGCATGTGTGTCATGTGTGCATGTGTGTGTCCTGTCTGCATGTGTGTGTCCTGTCTGCATGTGTCTGTCCTGTCTGCATGTGTGTCCTGTCTGCATGTGTGTGTCCTGTCTGCATGTGTGTCCTGTCTGCATGTGTGTGTCCTGTCTGCATGTGTGTGTCCTGTCTGCATGTGTGTCCTGTCTGCATGTGTGTGTCATGTGTGCATGTGTGTGTCCTGTCTGCATGTGTGTGTCCTGTCTGCATGTGTGTCCTGTCTGCATGTGTGTGTCCTGTCTGCATGTGTGTCCTGTCTGCATGTGTGTGTCCTGTCTGCATGTGTGTCCTGTCTGCATGTGTGTGTCCTGTCTGCATGTGTGTCCTGTCTGCATGTGTGTGTCCTGTCTGCATGTGTGTGTCCTGTCTGCATGTGTGTCCTGTCTGCATGTGTGTGTCATGTGTGCATGTGTGTGTCCTGTCTGCATGTGTGTCCTGTCTGCATGTGTGTGTCCTGTCTGCATGTGTGTCCTGTCTGCATGTGTGTGTCCTGTCTGCATGTGTGTCCTGTCTGCATGTGTGTGTCATGTGTGCATGTGTGTGTCCTGTCTGGCTGTGTGTCCTGTTTGATGTATGTGTGTGTCCTGTCTGTGTTTTCTGCCTGGGTGTATGTCCTGTCTGGGTGTATGTCCTGTCTGGGTGTATGTCCTGTCTGGGTGTATGTCCTGTCTGGGTGTATGTCCTGTCTGGGTGTATGTCCTGTCTGGGTGTGTGTTCTGTCTGATGTGTGTGTTCTGCCTGGGTGTGTGTCCATTCTGGGTGTGTGTCCTGCCCGCATGTGTGCCATGTGTGCATGTGTGTGTCCTGCCTGTGTGTATGTCCTGTCTCTCTGTCTGTGTGCGTGTGAGTGTTTGTTTAGGATTAGCAGCTTCATGTTGACTCTGAACAACATCATCTCAGACCTCTATTCACCAGAGTCTCATCCACTTACCCCCAGCCAACCCAACCCAAACACCAGCCCCATGTCTCAACCTCATCCACTTACCTCCAGCCACGCCCAGCCCAAACACCAGCCTCATGTCTCAACCTCATCCACCTTTCCCCAGCCACCCCCAGCCCAAACACCAGCCCCATGTCTCAACCTCATCCACCTTTCCCCCAGCCACCCCCAGCCCAAACACCAGCCCCATGTCTCAACCTCATCCACCTTTCCCCCAGCCACCCCCAGCCCAAACACCAGCCCCATGTCTCAATCTTATCCACCTTTCCCCCAGCCACCCCCAGCCCAAACACCAGCCCCATGTCTCAACCTCATCCACCTTTCCCCCAGCCACCCCCAGCCCAAACACCAGCCCCATGTCTCAACCTCATCCACCTTTCCCCCAGCCACCCCCAGCCCAAACACAAGCCCCATGTCTCAACCTCATCCACCTTTCCCCCAGCCACCCCCAGCCCAAACACAAGCCCCATGTCTCAACCTCATCCACCTTTCCCCCAGCCCAAACACCGGCCCCATTTTCCAACCTTAAACCATGTGCATGTCATCCAGCTAGATTACACCATCATAATTACAGATTTACTGCTGTGCAAAAGAACTGGACCTATGTCAAACATGAGCCACTTACACACATATCCAAATCAAATCAAATCAAATCAAATGTTATTTGTCACATACACATGGTTAGCAGATGTTAATGCGAGTGTAGCGAAATGCTTGTGCTTCTAGTTCCGACAATGCAGTAATAACCAACAAGTAATCTAACTAACAATTCCAAAACTACTGTCTTATACACACAAGTGTAAGGGGATAAAGAATATGTACATAAAGATATATGAATGAGTGATGGTACAGAGCGGCAGACCATACTTAATGTGTTTCTACTAAACAATACCACCATCAACTGTTGGCAGAAAATAATTATAAACGGAGCATTTACCTTTCCCAAAAACATGACTGTTGAGAAAAACTAATATTTTAGTCAAAAGAATAAACAATCGCCACCTGATAACACACACAGACGCATGTACGTGCACATGCACATCTCCCCACTCCATCGTTGAAACATCAAGTTCAAAACGTTAAAACAATAAAAGTCAAGAGTTCAAAAAAGAGCAAAACAGAACAGTTAGATTTACTGACAGACATCTACAAATATAGCATGAAGAAGAAGGGAGAACAAGCATACGCTGACCAACTGGCAAGTGTCTTCAAAGACATTCTCAACCTCTCCCTGTCCGAGTCTGTATTACCAACATGTTCTAAGCAGACCACCAAAGTCCCTGTGCCCAAGAACACTAAGGTAACCAGCCTAAATGACTACCGACCCGTAGCACTCAAGTCTGTAGCCATGAAGTGCTTTGAAAGGCTGGCCATAGCTCACATCAACACCATCATCCCAGAAACCCGAGACCTACTTAATTTGCATACAGCCCCAACAGATCCACAGATGATGCAATCTCTATTGCATTCCACACTGCCCTTTCCCACCTGGACAAAAGGAACACCTATGTGAGAATGCTATTGTCATGACGCTGGCCTTGGGATAGGTTTATGACAGTCATAAATACTCCCCTCCCTTTTCCCTCTCTCTACCCTACTGATGTGACATTTGAAAATCCTTTGGTTAACATAGAGATTCTGGGAACATCAGAAGGTGGGGGGAAATGAACTATATTCTGGTAATCCGACCAATTGAACATATGCGGTGGTACTTAATGAATATGATGTCAGTTCGATTGTCATCTGAGACGTTATTATCATTGATAGGATGACATTAACTCTACAGTGGAAAGTCTGCACATTGTAGTTATCGGATTCACATGGAATTGTTGTTCAATTTAAATGTTTGAATATAAAATTATTGGCGAAAAGATTAAATGTAATTTTAGCTTCCAAATGAGAGATTTGGGTTTTCATACGGTTAGGGCTCTGCTCAATCAGTGGCCCGCCCCTGTGAGGAGACATGGGTTATAAAACTTTTCAAACACACCCTTCTCGCTCCACTATATAAAGCCTTGAGCCTTGTAAAATGTAACCTTCTGTTCTGAGGATGTGAGGGCGACGGTCCGATGTCAGAATGGTTCAGATAATAACTACAGAATGAAGCCAACCTCAGCGTGAGCTTTGGTTGCGAATGGTATGAACTTTGTACTCTTATTCACAGTGGAAGTGATACCTCCTAGCCATTGAGTTAGCAACAGCAGCTGCAAACGTGGGCTAGGAAAGAACAGACAGAGTACCCCGTCTACCACACAACAACGTTACTAGAACGTATCCAATTTACCAGTAATAAACATTCTTCAAAGGACTCTGTTGGGCAATATGGCCTTCCATCTACCACCAACCTACCGAAGCGCAGCTCAGAGTAAATATGTATTGCATTTTCCTTTATCAAATGGGCGGTAATTTAGAATGCATAAGATACTGTATTTGTGATAGAGACATTGCTTCTCCCTTTGTTCCTCAGTCTTCCCGCTCTTTCACTCAAACCCAGCCCACTTTCCTTTGTGTAACCAGCTTTCATATCTGTTCCGCCCACGAGGGACGTTTTCCTTTATGACGTCATTTGTAATCAAGGTATGATTTATTCTGTGTATATGTAATTCTGTGTGATTAGTTAGGTATTTAGTAAATAAATAATTAAACCCAATTTTGTATTGCTGATTCAACTTGTTCGTCAGGGTTTGTGAAGATAACCAAGAATTTACAAGTTTCAGATGAGACTGAAATAAGGTGATTTAATATTGACTGCTATTGATGTAAAATATTACTGGGTTTTTAAGAGTTTATTCAGAAGATAACTGCTCTAGAAATATTATTTTGTGCTGCCCAACTTTCTAGTTAATTACATTTACATGATTAGCTCAATTAATTACATAGAAAGAATTTTATAGAATAGCATGTCACTTAATCACTTAATCCGGCATAGCCAAAGACATGAACTATTCATTGACTACAGCTCAGCGTTAAACATCATAGTGCCCTCAAAGCTCATCACTAAGCTAAGGACCCTGGGACTAAACACCTCTCTCTGGAATTGGATCCTGGACTTTCTGACGGGCCGCCCCCAGGTGGTGAGGGTAGGTAACAACACATCTGCCACACATCCTCAACACAGGGGCCCCTCAAGGGTGCGTGCTCAGTCCCCTCTTGTACTCCCTGTTCACTCATGACTGCACGGCCAGGCACGACTCCAACACCATTATTTGCCGATGACACCACAGGGGTATGCCTGATCACCGACAATGACAAGACAGCCTATAGGGAGGAGGTCAGAGACCTGGCCGTGTGGTGCCAGGACAACAACTTCTCCCTCAACGTGATCAAGACAAAGGAGATGATTGTGGACTACAGGAAAAAGAGGACCCGAGCACGTCCCCATTCTCATTGATGGGGCTGTAGTGGAGCAGGTTGAGAGCTTCAAGTTCCTTGGTGTCCACATCACCAACAAACTAACATAGTCCAAGCACACCAAGACAGACGTGAAGAGGGCACGACAAAACCTATTCCCCGTCAGGAAACTGAAAAGATTTGGCATGGGTCCTCAGAATCTCAAAAGGTTCTACAGCTGCACCATCGAGAGCATTGGTTGCATCACTGCCTGGTATGGGTATGGGTCGGTTGTCATTTGGGCAGGTTACCGCACGGCAAGCGGTAGCAGCCAAGTCTAGGTCCAAGAGGCTTCTAAACAGCTTCAACCCCCAAGCCATAAGACTCCTGAATATCTCATCAAATGGCTACACAGATTATTCACCCCCCCCCCCCAACCCCCCTCTTTTACACCGCTGCGACTCTCTGTTGATATCATCTTTGAATAGTAATTTTAATAACTTTACCTTCAGGTACATATTACCTCAACTAACCGGTGCCCCTGCACATTGACTTTGTACCCCCTTTATATAGTATTGCTATTGTTATTTTACTGCTGGTCTTTAATTACTTGTTACTTTTATCTCTTATTATTATCTGTATTTTTTAAAAACTGCATTGTTGGTTAGGGGCTCATAAGTAAGCATTTCACTGTAAGGTCTACAACTGTTGTATTCAGCGCATGTGACTAATACAATTTGATTTAAAGGGAGGAAGGAGAAAACGAGATAGCTAAACTATGTGTTTGTGAGACTAATTCTGTGTTAGCAAATGCATTATGAACAACAGACAGTGTAAAAGAGAAGCGTGCTATGTTGTTGATACACGTATGTACTCTGACAACAGACAGTGTAAAGGAGAGGCGTGCTATGTTGTTGATACACGTATGTACTCTGACAACAGACAGTGTAAAGGAGAGGCGTGCTATGTTGTTGATACACGTATGTACTCTGACAACAGACAGTGTAAAGGAGAGGCGTGCTATGTTGTTGATACACGTATGTACTCTGACAACAGACAGTGTAAAGGAGAGGCGTGCTAAGTTGTTGATACACGTATGTACTCTGACAACAGACAGTGTAAAGGAGAGGCGTGCTATGTTGTTGATACACGTATGTACTCTGACAACAGACAGTGTAAAGGAGAGGCGTGCTATGTTGTTGATACACGTATGTACTCTGACAACAAGACAGTGTAAAGGAGAGGCGTGCTATGTTGTTGATACACGTGAGTACTCTGACAACAGACAGTGTAAAGGAGAGGCGTGCTATGTTGTTGATACACGTGAGTACTCTGACAACAGACAGTGTAAAGGAGAGGCGTGCTATGTTGTTGATACACGTGAGTACTCTGACAACAGACAGTGTAAAGGAGAGGCGTGCTATGTTGTTGATACATGTATGTACTCTGAAGGATTAAAAGGTTTACATTTCTCTCCTTAGAGTTCTGGCTGCTGTTGACCTGCCATTTCAACAGTTCTAAAAATGTAACTGCACATCAAATCACTGATTCTCTCTCATTGGTATTTTTCCTTTTCATTCTCTGATTCTGCTTCTTTGTTCCCTCCCGTTCTCCATATCTTCCTCTCCCCACCCTTTCTCATTATAGTATGGGGCATGGTAACGAAGCGATGTGACAGAAGCACTGTACTGTGGGTCTATCAGTAATGACTTACGGCTTAGAAACATGCTACACACATTCAGTTCCTCACCACTGTTCCTGACCACTGTTCCTCATCACTGTTCATCATCACTGTTCATCATCACTGTTCATCATCACTGTTCCTCACCACTGTTCCTCAACACTGTTCCTCACCACTGTTCATCAACACTGTTCCTCAACACTGTTCATCATCACTGTTCATCACCACTGTTCCTCAACACTGTTCCTCAACACTGTTCATCATCACTGTTCATCACCACTGTTCCTCATCACTGTTCCTCATCACTGTTCATCATCACTGTTCATCATCACTGTTCATCATCACTGTTCCTCACCACTGTTCCTCAACACTGTTCCTCACCACTGTTCATCACCACTGTTCCTCAACACTGTTCCTCAACACTGTTCATCATCACTGTTCATCACCACTGTTCCTCAACACTGTTCCTCAACACTGTTCATCATCACTGTTCATCACCACTGTTCCTCAACACTGTTCCTCATCACTGTTCATCATCACTGTTCATCATCACTGTTCATCATCACTGTTCACCATCACTGTTCACCATCACTGTTCCTCACCACTGTTCACCATCACTGTTCCTCACCACTGTTCACCATCACTGTTCACCATCACTGTTCCTCACCACTGTTCATCATCACTGTTCATCATCACTGTTCACCATCACTGTTCACCATCACTGTTCCTCACCACTGTTCCTCAACACTGTTCCTCAACACTGTTCCTCACCACTGTTCATCACCACTGTTCCTCAACACTGTTCCTCAACACTGTTCCTCACCACTGTTCATCACCACTGTTCCTCAACACTGTTCCTCAACACTGTTCATCATCACTGTTCATCACCACTGTTCCTCAACACTGTTCCTCAACACTGTTCATCATCACTGTTCATCACCACTGTTCCTCAACACTGTTCCTCATCACTGTTCATCATCACTGTTCATCACCACTGTTCATCATCACTGTTCATCATCACTGTTCCTCACCACTGTTCATCAACACTGTTCCTCAACACTGTTCATCATCACTGTTCATCACCACTGTTCCTCAACACTGTTCCTCAACACTGTTCATCATCACTGTTCATCACCACTGTTCCTCATCACTGTTCCTCATCACTGTTCATCATCACTGTTCATCATCACTGTTCATCATCACTGTTCCTCACCACTGTTCCTCAACACTGTTCCTCACCACTGTTCATCACCACTGTTCCTCAACACTGTTCCTCAACACTGTTCATCATCACTGTTCATCACCACTGTTCCTCAACACTGTTCCTCAACACTGTTCATCATCACTGTTCATCACCACTGTTCCTCAACACTGTTCCTCATCACTGTTCATCATCACTGTTCATCATCACTGTTCATCATCACTGTTCACCATCACTGTTCACCATCACTGTTCCTCACCACTGTTCACCATCACTGTTCCTCACCACTGTTCACCATCACTGTTCACCATCACTGTTCCTCACCACTGTTCATCATCACTGTTCATCATCACTGTTCACCATCACTGTTCACCATCACTGTTCCTCACCACTGTTCCTCAACACTGTTCCTCAACACTGTTCCTCACCACTGTTCATCACCACTGTTCCTCAACACTGTTCCTCAACACTGTTCCTCACCACTGTTCATCACCACTGTTCCTCAACACTGTTCCTCAACACTGTTCATCATCACTGTTCATCACCACTGTTCCTCAACACTGTTCCTCAACACTGTTCATCATCACTGTTCATCACCACTGTTCCTCAACACTGTTCCTCATCACTGTTCATCATCACTGTTCATCACCACTGTTCATCATCACTGTTCATCATCACTGTTCACCATCACTGTTCACCATCACTGTTCCTCACCACTGTTCCTCACCACTGTTCACCATCACTGTTCCTCACCACTGTTCACCATCACTGTTCCTCACCACTGTTCCTCACCACTGTTCACCATCACTGTTCCTCACCACTGTTCACCATCACTGTTCCTCACCACTGTTCCTCACCACTGTTCACCATCACTGTTCTTCACCACTGTTCCTCACCACTGTTCACCATCACTGTTCCTCACCACTGTTCCTCAACACTGTTCCTCACCACTGTTCCTCACCACTGTTCACCATCACTGTTCCTCACCACTGTTCCTCACCAATGTTCTTCATCACTGTTCCTCACCACTGTTCATCATCACTGTTCCTCACCACTGTTCATCATCACTGTTCCTGACCACTGTTCACCATCACTGTTCCTCACCACTGTTCATCATCACTGTTCCTCACCACTGTTCATCATCACTGTTCCTCACCACTGTTCATCATCACTGTTCACCATCACTGTTCCTGACCACTGTTCATCATCACTGTTCCTCACCACTGTTCCTCATCACTGTTCCTCACCACTGTTCACCATCACTGTTCCTCATCACTGTTCCTCACCACTGTTCCTCACCACTGTTCCTCACCACAGTTCATCATCACTGTTCCTCACCACTGTTCATCATCTCTGTTCCTCACCACTGTTCCTCACCACTGTTCCTCACCACTGTTCCTCACCACTGTTCATCATCTCTGTTCCTCACCACAGTTCATCATCACTGTTCCTCACCACTGTTCCTCATCACTGTTCCTCACCACTGTTCCTCACCACTGTTCACCATCACTGTTCCTCACCACTGTTCCTCAACACTGTTCCTCACCACTGTTCCTCACCACTGTTCACCATCACTGTTCCTCACCACTGTTCCTCACCAATGTTCTTCATCACTGTTCCTCACCACTGTTCATCATCACTGTTCCTCACCACTGTTCATCATCACTGTTCCTCACCACTGTTCATCATCACTGTTCCTCACCACTGTTCCTCACCACTGTTCACCATCACTGTTCCTCACCACTGTTCATCACCACTGTTCCTCACCACTGTTCCTCACCACTGTTCACCATCACTATTCCTCACCACTGTTCCTCACCACTGTTCCTCACCACTGTTCCTCACCACTGTTCCTCACCACTGTTCATCATCTCTGTTCCTCACCACAGTTCATCATCACTGTTCCTCACCACTGTTCATCATCTCTGTTCCTTACCACTGTTCATCACCACTGTTCCTCACCACTGTTCCTCACCACTGTTCACCATCACTGTTCCTCACCACTGTTCATCATCTCTGTTCCTCACCACAGTTCATCATCACTGTTCCTCACCACTGTTCATCATCTCTGTTCCTTACCACTGTTCATCACCACTGTTCCTCACCACTGTTCCTCACCACTGTTCATCATCACTGTTCATCACCACTGTTCCTCATTACTGTTCATCACCATTGTTCATCATCTCTGTTCCTCACCACTGTTCCTCATCACTGTTCCTCACCACTGTTCACCATCTCTGTTCATCACCACTGTTCCTCATCACTGTTCATCATCACTGTTCATCACCACTGTTCCTCATCACTGTTCCTGACCACTGTTCATCATCACTGTTCCTCAACACTGTTCCTCACCACTGTTCACCATCACTGTTCATCACCACTGTTCCTGACCACTGTTCCTCACCACTGTTCATCATCACTGTTCATCACCACTGTTCCTCATTACTGTTCATCACCATTGTTCATCACCACTGTTCCTCATCACTGTTCCTGACCACTGTTCATCATCACTGTTCCTCAACGCTGTTCCTCAACACTGTTCCTCACCACTGTTCATCACCACTGTTCATCATCACTGTTCATCACCACTGTTCCTCACCACTGTTCCTCACCACTGTTCATCACCACTGTTCCTCACTACTCACTACTGTTCCTCTCACTGTTCCTCACTACTGACAGCTACTGAGATGAGGTTCAGTCAGAGGGAGGGCTCTGAGCACTGATATCTCCAGGTACAAAAGTTCACCGTTGCGCAACAGCCTTTGATCTACTGAAACATCTGGTGGCTCCCCCGCGGTGCACCAGAGTTCAAAGTTCAAGTTCAAAAGCTTTATCGTCTATTTAGGGTAAAACAGGGAATTGGTATTCATCTTTAGTTTCACAGGATTGGTCACAAACACATTGGGAATACGCTATTCGAATATCAAAGTGACCAGAGTTAAAGTTAAGCCCTATTCACAACTCAGACAGAGACGGTTTGGAATCAACTAGGTTCTAATGTGGCCATGCTGTTCGGCTGAAGGAAAACAGAGATGTGAAGAGAAAAACAGTTCAACAAGGGCTTTCTTCTCTCTCTGGCTGCATTCCAAACACTTAAAAGACACACCCTCTCCCCTCAGCCCTCAAATGAAGTGGACAATTCTGATGACGTATCATGACGTCTGATGAGTTGACACTCACAGGGCAAGGGGCGAGGGAATAATGAATGAATTTGAAATGTTCCGCTCATGCCTGGAAATGTGTCACTCGTTCGTCCCACTGTCGTGTTGTCAGTCATCATGGAACCACCGCTAGCTGTTGTGTGTGCTTTATATGAGCTACAGTTCATTCTGATTGCATTTCATATCTTGGCTAGAAGAGATCGACTGCAAGCCATCCGACTATATCAGGTAAATCGAAAATTACAACGTATAAGTGTGATGTCAGAGAAAGTTGTATGCGCAAGCTACAGTAAGGTTTCCAAAAGCTAACCAAACAAAAACATCATTACTTTTATGATACGTGTTTGAGGCATCATGTGCATTAGTAGCACAATTTCTAACTCATTTACATTTGTTTTTATTTACACTGGTTTAAAGTTTTGGCCAACTTTTTTTTAGCTGATGTACAATCATCACAAATTGAATTACGGGGCGTTTCAGGCTCCGGAGTGCTAAAAGGGTGTGTCTTTTATGCGTTTGAAACGCAGCCTCTGTAGTGCAGAGGGAAGGGGAAGGGAGGGGTCAGGGGAAGAGAGTGGCCAGGGCGAAGGGAGTGGCCAGGGGGAAGGGTGGGGGCTAAGCCCTGTGTCCACAGGGGGTTGGAGGACGGCATCCCTGACACCGTGAGAGTGGGAGTCTGTTTGGATTACATCACATGCATCTTTCAGAGCCATTACCGCACAAGGGGGCTGCGCCTCACATCACAGCACATCATAGGACAGGCACTGGATTAAATAAAGAAAAGGAGAGAGAAAGAGGAGAAGGAAAGAGATGGATGGAAGGAAGAAGAGGAGAGGGAGGAGGAGAGAAGTAGAGCGCAGAGGTGGAGACCAATTTATTATGGTTCCTTATTCCACTCTGGGAGAAAAACATCTCGCAGTGACGCAACGCTGCAGCGTTGGGAGAACACACACACAGGCTGATGTTTTGTTACCCCTTTCTTCCACCCTCCTCTACTTCTTTCCCTTCTTTCTTTATTCTTCCTCTCAGAGAACCCTCTCAACCTCGTCACCTCATAATCACACTCTACCTCCTGCCTTCATCGTTCTCTTCTTCCCTCTCTCAAAGGACCTTCTCACCCCCTGTTACCCTATAATCAAACTCTACCTTCATCCTTCATTTCTCCCTATTTGTGACTTTCCACTCCCACTCTCATGAGACCCTCCTCCCCGAATGCCCCGGGGCAGCCAGAGGGAGGGGGTAACCCGGGGTAACCGGGAGGTGCCATGACGGTGAGGAGTCTGGGGGTTCACATAATGGATTACTTCCTTTAGGACTGATTAACTTTATGTATCCCTGGGCCACAGGTCGTTAATAGGAGCCCTCCCGGGAACGGATGGAGGGAGGGAGGGAGGGAGGGAGGGAGGGAGGGAGGGAGGGAGAGAGAGAGAGAGAGAGAGAGAGAGAGAGAGAGAGAGAGAGAGAGAGAGAGAGAGAGAGAGAGAAATAGAGGTCTGAGAGAACAAACAGTAAAGGTAACACTTAAAGGGTGAACGTGTAATGTGTTTGTACGCAATTTAAAAGTCAGATTTCAAAATTGTGCCCTGAATGATGTTGTATTACCTCTTCAGATATACAGGCCTGTTAAATAACATGCATACAGTACCTCCCTCCCTGGTCTAACAACCTTGGTCTGGCTGATCACACACAGACACACACACCGCCTTGAACTAGGCCCCTCAGATGATGAATCATGCCAATGGTGTGCTGTTATTGTTGGGGTGGTAGAAGAGTTGCCCGCTGTGGCTACTCTCAGTATTCTCCTTGCCAGTACGTGTGTGTGAGGGAGAGAGGCGGCATGTGTGTGTGTGTGTATGGCCTTGTGATAAATGAACAGATGCCCAATGCATCCACTACAACTGTGTACTATAAACAGACATATTTGATACACATTCACACACACATGAACTGAAACACATGCAAACACAGACCCCACCAACCTCCCCACCATCCCACATGCTAATCTTAGACTTATTCCATTCATTAGCCTGAGTTAAAGGTAGACTCAGCGATATGACGTAGATGCAGAAATTAAACAGGATAGTGGGTCAATTTTAGCTCATGTTGACATGCGAGGCTCAACCTCTCAGCAGTTTTGGCCCTGTGGCTACCAACGCTGTATCAGCGTGACGTGAACCTGTGCACATGTGCAGATACTGTGAGAGAGCGAAGTGTTGCATCTCGCTCATCGCAAAATCTCTGGCGCTGCTCTTGGCAACGTCATTTCACTGAGTCTACCTTTAAACTACACTGAAGGCAGGACAGAAATAATATTCTTAGTGGTTTATCAATCTCTCTGGCCTGGTATTGGTTAGGTGTCCTTATACAACGCAGCAGGCTCCACTAAAGTCTGTCGCATCCGGAGCAGGACTGTGTTACACTGCCTGACACTTTAAACCACCTGCCCTCCCCAGGCCCCCTAATCACTGGACCGCACCATACATTCCACCAACGAGCTGCTATTGAAAACAGACTGGGCCTGGACCAGGCAGAGGGAGCGAGAGGATGGAGAGAGAAGGATAGGGAACGAATGCAAAAGAATGAGTGAGAATGAGAGCGAGAAAGAGAGAGAGAGAAAGTGTGTGTGAGTGATCGTGTAAGAGGGGAGAGGAGGCCTAAGTGATAGATAATTCAATGTGCCTGTAGGAGATATAGATGGGGTGGGAAAGGAAGCACACATCTCATCTCATGTGACATACATAACATGCAGACTGTAACTGCTACCCTGGGAGTCAGATCTCACAACAGAGAATATGACCAATGTACTGTTATTCAAATTCTGCACAACTCAACTGATGCCTACCTACCCCCATTCTGTCCATATATTTCACTGATTATTGCGATACCATATTGTAAAACACACACACACACACGCGGACGTCAATGGTGCTCCTCACGCGTCCCAGACAAATGGATGTGGGGATAAATTCAAATTCAACAGTGAAAGAAAGAGAAAAATGCCCCTCTCCCACTCCATTGATCCTCCTTTAGGTAATGAGCCTGATGTGGAGAGCTCTGACCTCATCCACCCTACTGCCGTAATTAATAGGAAAAACACTCCCACAATCTCACAATAATGTTACAGCAATGTCATAGCAACATAACAAAAGCATGTTCTCACAACATCAAGGCAACACTACTGTATGTCAACATAACACCCTATAATGCAGAGGAATCATCCTCACAATCTGAAACTATCAGCAGGTGCTTAATCAGTGAAATTAAGGTATCCATTAATCCCCCTTTCTGATGGCTAACCTTTGACCCTGGGAGAGCAGTGATGCGTGAAACGCAACCTGATTGGCTGGCCTCGTCAGGCCCGATTCGCAATGAGGAAATGAATGCAGGAGAGAAAGGGGAAGAGTGAGGAAGTCAAGGAGATGGAGAGAAAACTATCTGGTCTAAGGGTGACTTTTGACCTCTGGGAATGACAGACAGCCACTGTTCTGTTCCCCCATGGTGACCCCAGATAGCAGACTCTTTGATTGGTCGACTCAGCAGACGGCCACCTAATGATTGTTTCTCTTTTTGGGGAAAGGAAGAAAATGCCAAACCAATTAAAAACACAAAAGACAAAAAGAGAAAGAAAGAGAGAGGGAGGGAGAGAAGAGAGAGAGAGGGGGAGAGAGAAGAGAGAGAGAGAGGGAGGGAGAGAAGAGAGAGAGAGGGGGAGAGAGAAGAGAGAGAGAGAGGGAGGGAGAGAAGAGAGAGAGAGGGAGGGAGAGGAGAGAGAGAGAGAGGGAGAGAGAGAAGCCAGTTTTTCTATTTAGTTGAAATAGAGGAGTACAGAACAGAAATCGATTACAACAGCATATACAGCACATTATCCTCTATACATTTCCTTACCATGTAGCTGCATGGCTTTACACCACACAACGTTCGAAAGATACATTTTCCCTTTGCTTCTGTGCAACGACTCTTATCAAAACTTCCCCAAGCATTCTCCTGAGAAAAAAAAGACGTGTACATCCTCAATCAAGGCAATCAAATTTCTCATCTGCATGAAAATAACGTCATAGTGCATTGCGATGGGCTCACAGAGTGTATGAGCAAATAACAGAAAGTGTTGTACCACGTAGGAGCGTGATGATTGAAATGACCTCTGGCTCCCTCGCCCGTCCGTCCTTCACACAGAGAATAGTTTATCTTCTCTCGATCTCCCTCATTACAAGACACACACACCGTTTCTCTGGGATTAGCAGAGGAAGGCATTGTGACACGTTGACTTCCTGTGGTTTGTGTTGGTACTACTAAACAGCCACAGTCTCTCCTCCAGACACGTCCTCACTGCAAATGGGCCTGTTTAAATATACCTGTTCCCTATGCATGAACCTCCTCATAGGGCCCTGGGTCTCATGCGCCACTCAGGGGCCACTCTATGTGCCATTGATTAGTTAGCCTGGCTATCTTCAGTATTAACACGGCCTCCCTCCATCTCTCCTCTCTCTTTGTCTCGCCTCCTTTTCTCTCCACCTCTCCTACCCTCCCTTTGTCTCCATGTTTCCTATCCTCCCTTTCGCTCCACCTCTCATGCCCTCAATTTCTCTCCACAATCTCTCTCCAACTCTCCTCTCGTTGTCCCCTAGGGAGACCTCTGCTGCGCTCCCTTCATTAGTTAGCGCAAGCTCACACTAGTGGTTAGCATTAGCCATCATTAGAGGAGCCTTGTACTCATTTGCCTGCTGCTAGCCCAGGATTCCCCTGCCTGTCTGGATGCTGTGTTAAAGCCAGTCCAATGGTAATGCCAGCCTCCAATGAACTCTGACCTCTAAGGAAAGAAGAGGTAATGATCAGGAACTGCGGTTTGTATTTTTATTCTCTCTCTCCTCCAATTAAACATATTACATGAAGGAGAAAACAATACAAATATTTTTCCACTTGTTTTACTTTCTTATTAAACTTGATATAGTTTCTGAAATACTTTCCATGGGTTGGGGGTTAGTGGGGGGAAAGGTGACCAGACATAAAGACTGGCAAGAGAGTCACTAGGGTGGTAAGAGATTACATTAGATGCTGTACACTGTCCACAATCATCTGTTTTGTGACGTTTCTGCACCCTGATCCTCCCCACCTCTCCCCTACACCCCCTTATCCCCTTAATTTGTTGCCAGATCTGTTTGTGACAGAAACACAATGAAGTGGCCCATCACTCCATCCCCTCACCCTCCCATCCCTCCATCTCTCCAACCGTCCATCTCTCCATCCCTCCGCCCTCCCATCCCTCCCTGAGTAATTTAGGCAGTAGTGTGTGGAGCCTCAAAGAGAACAGAGCAGAGAGCCTGTCTCTGTCTCCTGGCTGACAGATCTGCACCAGCCATCTGGTCATGGATGGATGGATGGAGGAAGCTGAGTGGTGTCTGTCTGGGGGCTGTGACTGGGGGGGAGTGGGGAGGAGGGACATGGCAGAGAGAAAGAGAGGGATCAGGTGTGACACGAGCCAGGAGTGTCTCATCAGTAGTAGTCTCTGTCTCTGCCTCTGTCTCTCTCTAAGGGCATTTCCACACATAGTTCATTTAAGATCATCATGGCTATCCACATATGTCCCAATAGTCATATTACTTCAGCTTTGGGTATTCCAACAACACGTGGGAGGAAAACAGCGCAATAGCCACTCAAACTGCAAGTGAATGGGCTATATTCAGTAGCCAACATCCCGGTAGAATCTACATCCCGGTATAGCCTACATCCCGGTATAGCCTACATCCAGGTATAGCCTACATCCAGGTATAGTCTACATCCCGGTATAGCCTACATCCCGGTATAGCCTACATCCCGGTATAGCCTACATCCCGGTATAGCCTACATCCAGGTATAGCCTACATCCCGGTATAGCCAACATCCCGGTATAGCCTACATCCCGGTATAGCCTACATCCCGGTATTGCCAACATCCCGGTATAGCCTACATCCCGGTATAGCCTACATCCTGGTATAGCCTACATCCCGGTATAGTCTACATACCGGTATAGCCTACATCCCGGTATAGTCTACATCCCGGTGTATAGTCTACATCCCGGTGTATAGTCTAATAATATATAATAATAATAATATCCCGGTATAGCCTACATCCCGGTATAGCCTACATCCAGGTATAGCCTACATCCCGGTATAGCCAACATCCCGGTATAGCCTACATCCCGGTATAGCCTACATCCCGGTATAGCCTATATCCCTGTATAGCCTACATCCCGGTATAGCCTATATCCTTGTATAGCCTACATCCCGGTATAGCCTATATCCTGGTATAGCCTACATCCTGGTATAGCCTACATCCTGGTATAGTCTACATCCCGGTATAGTCTACATCCCGGTATAGCCTACATCCCGGTATAGCCTATATCCTTGTATAGCCTACATCCCGGTATAGCCTATATCCTGGTATAGTCTACATCCCGGTATAGTCTACGTCCCGGTATAGTCTACATCCCGTTATAGCCTACATCCCGGTATAGTCTACATCCCGGTATAGTCTACGTCCCGGTATAGCCTACATCCCGGTATAGCCTTAGTCTACATCCCGGTATAGCCTACATCCCGGTATAGCCTAAGTCTACATCCCGATATAGCCTACATCCCGGTATAACCTACATCCCGGTATAGTCTATATCCTGGTATAGTCTACATCCCGGTATAGTCTACATCCAGGTATAGCCTACATCCCGGTATAGTCTACGTCTCGGTATAGCCTACATCCAGGTATAGCCTACATCCCGGTATTGTCTACATCCCGGTATAGCCTACATCCCGGTATAGTCTACATCCCGCTATAGCCTAAATCGCGGTATTTTCTACATCCCTGTATAGTCTACATCCCGGTATAGCCAACATCCCGGTATAGTCTACATCCCGGTATTGCCAACATCCCGGTATAGCCTACATCCCGGTATAGCCTACATCCCGGTATAGCCTACATCCCGGTATAGCCAACATCCCGGTATAGTCTAAATCCCGGTATAGTCTACATCCCAGTATAGCCTACATCCCGGTATAGTTTACATCCCGGTATAGCCTACATCCTCTCTCATTGTGTGTGCATGTGTATGTGTGTGTATTTGTGTGTGTGTGCATACTGTATGTGTGTATGTGCATTTAAAGTCATAAATGTGTGTGGGCTTAAGTGGTCATGTGTAAATATACAGGTAACTGCCAAAATAAAGGAATCACCAACATAAAGGTCTTAATAGGTCGTTGGGTCACCACGAGCCGCCAGAACAGCTTCAGTGCACCAGGCATAGATTCTCCAAGTGTCTGATACTATATTGGAGGGATATGACACCATTCTACCAAGAGAAATTCCATCATCATTTGGTGTTTTGTAGAATCTCCCATACTTGTTCACACACACACACACACACACACACACACACACACGCACGCACGCACGCACGCACACGCACGCACGCACGCACGCACGCACGCACGCACGCACGCACGCACGCACGCACGCACGCACGCACGCACGCACGCACGCACGCACGCACGCACGCACGCACGCACGCACGCACGCACGCACGCACGCACGCACGCACGCACGCACGCACGCACGCACGCACGCACGCACGCACGCACGCACGCACGCACGCACGCACGCACGCACACACACACACACACACACACACACACACACACACACACACACACACACACACACACACACACACACACACACACACACACACACACACAGGGCCGTATAAGTAATTGACGTTTTCTGAATGATTCCACTGTATTTTTTTTCCAAAAATCAGTACTCAGTTTTGTTTTTGTTTTTGTTTTTGTTTTCCATATTTGTTCAGGTTTTCACGATCAAAATCACACTTTTAATAGAAAAACAGCAAAAATTGATGTTCTAAGTCCAGAACAATGCTTTGAGACCACATTTTCTAACTTTGTATCCCTTGTTAACTCAAGTGTTTCCTTTATTTTAGCAGTGACCTGTGTGTGTTTGTGTGTGTGTGTGTGTGTGTGTGTGTATTCACATGTTTTTCCTGGTATACATTATTTCCACTAGTGACCTGTGCCCCATATGACAAATTATTGTACACTTTACATGCAGTAGTAATCCACAGCCTGCTTCTCTTCTCCATATTTTAAAAATCTATTCTATCTGTTCTCTCCTTTCGCTTCTCTATCACTTCTCTTCTCATTATCTTCACTGTTCGTTCTCCTCTCTTTTCTCACTTCTCCTCTCGTTCACCACCAGCTCTTCACATTCTTTCTTCTGTTCTCAGTCTCTATAACGATCTGGCAGTGAGAACAGCCCAGTCTCTCAGTCTCTCTAATGATCTGGCAAGTGAGAACAGCTCAGTCTCTCTAATGATCTGGCAGTGAGAACAGCTCAGTCTCTCGAGTGATTGGGCAGTGAGAGCAGCTCAGTCTCTCAGTCTCTCTAATGATCTGGCAGTGAGAACAGCTCAGTCTCTCAAGTGATTGGGCAGTGAGAACAGCTCAGTTTCTCAGTCTCTATAATGATCTGGCAGTGGGAGCAGCTCAGTCTCTCAGTCTCTCTAATGATCTGGCAGTGAGAACGGCTCAGTCTCTCAAGTGATTGGGCAGTGAGAACAGCTCAGTTTCTCAGTCTCTCTAATGATCTGGCAGTAAGAACAGCTCAGTCTCTCAGTCTCTCTAATGATCTGACAGCGAGAGCAGCTCAGTCTCTCAGTCTCTCTAATGATCTGGCAGCGAGAGCAGCTCAGTCTCTCAGTCTCTCGAATGATCTGGATGTGAGAGCAGCTCAGTCTCTCTAATGATCTGGCAGTGAGAACAGCTCAGTCTCACTAATGACCTGGCAGCGAGAGCAGATCAGTCTCTCTAAATATCTGGCAGTGAGAGCAGCTCAATCTCTCAGTCTCTCTAATGATCTGGCAGTGAGAACAGCTCAGTCTCTCGAGTGATTGGGCAGTGAGAACAGCTCAGTCTCTCAGTCTCTATAATGATCTGGCAGTGAGAACAGCTCAGTCTATCAGTCTCTATAATGATCTGGCAGCGAGAGCAGCTCAGTCTCTCTAATTATCTGGCAGTGAGAGCAGCTCAATCTCTCAGTCTCTCTAATGATCTGGCAATGATAACAGCTCAGTCTCTCTAATGATCTGGCAGTGAGAGCAGCTCAATCTCTCAGTCTCTGTAATGATCTGGCAGTGAGAGCAGCTCAGTCTCTCAAATGATCTGGCAGTGAGAGCAGCTCAGTCTCTCGAATGATCTGGCAGTGAGAGCAGCTCATTCTCTCAAATGATCTGGCAGTGAGAGCAGCTCAGTCTCTCAAATGATCTGGCAGTGAGAGCAGCTCAGTCTCTCAAATGATCTGGCAGTGAGAGCAGCTCACTCTCTATAATCATCTGGAAGTGAGAGCAGCTCAGTCTTTCTAATTATCTGGCAGTGATAGCAGCTCAGTCTCTCTTATGATCTGGCAGTGAGAACAGCTCAGTCTCTTTAATTATCTGGCAGTGATAGCATCTCAGCCTCTCTAATGATCTGGCAGTGAGAACAGCTCAGTCTCTCAAATGATCTGGCAGTGAGAACAGCTCAGTCTCTCAGTCTCTCTAATGATCTGGCAGTGAGAACAGCTCGGGTCTCTTGAATGATATGGCAGTGAGAGCAGCTCACTCTCTTTAATGATCTGGAAGTGAGAACAGCTCAGTCTCTCTAATTATCTGGCAGTGATAGCAGCTCAGTCTCTCTAATTATCTGGCAGTGAGAACAGCTCAGTCTCTCGAATGATCTGGCAGCGAGAACAGCTCAGTCTCTCAGTCTCTCTAATGATCTGGCAGTGAGAACAGCTCAGTCTCTCGAATGATCTTGCAATAAGAGCAGCTCAGTGTCTCGAATGATCTGGCAGTGAGAACAGCTCAGTCTCTCTAATTATCTGGCAGTGAGAACAGCTCAGTCTCTCTAATTATCTGGCAGTGAGAACAGCTCAGTCTCTCGAATGATCTGGCAGCGAGAACAGCTCAGTCTCTCAGTCTCTCTAATGATCTGGCAGTGAGAACAGCTCAGTCTCTCGAATGATCTTGCAATAAGAGCAGCTCAGTGTCTCGAATGATCTGGCAGTGAGAACAGCTCAGTCTCTCAAATGATCTGGCAGTGAGAGCAGCTCAGTCTCTCAAATGATCTGGCAGTGAGAGCAGCTCACTCTCTCTAATGATCTGGCAGTGAGAACAGCTCAGTCTCTCTAATTATCTGGCAGTGATAGCAGCGCAGTCTCTCAAATGATCTGGCAGTGAGAGCAGCTCAGTCTCTATAATGATCTGGCAGTGAGAGCAGCTCAGTCTCTCTAATTATCTGGCAGTGATAGCAGCTCAGTCTCTCGAATGATCTGGCAGTGAGAACAGCTCAGTCTCTCTAATTATCTGGCAGTGAGAACAGCTCAGTCTCTCGAATGATCTGGCAGTGAGAACAGCTCAGTCTCTCAGTCTCTCTAATGATCTGGCAATTAGAACAGCTCAGTCTCTCGAATGATCTGGCAATAAGAGCAGCTCAGTCTCTCGAATGATCTGGCAGTGAGAACAGCTCAGTCTCTCAAATGATCTGGCAGTGAGTGCAGCTCAGTCTCTCGAATGATCTGGCAGTGAGAACAGCTCAGTCTCTCGAATGATCTGGCAGTGAGAGCAGCTCAGTCTCTATAATGATCTGGCATTGAGAGCAGCTCAGTCTCTCTAATTATCTGGCAGTGATAGCAGCTCAGTCTCTCGAATGATCTGGCAGTGAGAACAGCTCAGTCTCTCTAATTATCTGGCAGTGAGAACAGCTCAGTCTCTCGAATGATCTGGCAGTGAGAACAGCTCAGTCTCTCAGTCTCTCTAATGATCTGGCAGCGAGAGCAGCTCAGTCTCTCAGTCTCTCGAATGATCTGGATGTGAGAGCAGCTCAGTCTCTCTAATGATCTGGCAGTGAGAACAGCTCAGTCTCACTAATGACCTGGCAGCGAGAGCAGATCAGTCTCTCTAAATATCTGGCAGTGAGAGCAGCTCAATCTCTCAGTCTCTCTAATGATCTGGCAGTGAGAACAGCTCAGTCTCTCGAGTGATTGGGCAGTGAGAACAGCTCAGTCTCTCAGTCTCTATAATGATCTGGCAGTGAGAACAGCTCAGTCTATCAGTCTCTATAATGATCTGGCAGCGAGAGCAGCTCAGTCTCTCTAATTATCTGGCAGTGAGAGCAGCTCAATCTCTCAGTCTCTCTAATGATCTGGCAATGACAACAGCTCAGTCTCTCTAATGATCTGGCAGTGAGAGCAGCTCAATCTCTCAGTCTCTGTAATGATCTGGCAGTGAGAGCAGCTCAGTCTCTCGAATGATCTGGCAGTGAGAGCAGCTCAGTCTCTCGAATGATCTGGCAGTGAGAGCAGCTCATTCTCTCAAATGATCTGGCAGTGAGAGCAGCTCAGTCTCTCAAATGATCTGGCAGTGAGAGCAGCTCAGTCTCTCAAATGATCTGGCAGTGAGAGCAGCTCACTCTCTATAATCATCTGGAAGTGAGAGCAGCTCAGTCTTTCTAATTATCTGGCAGTGATAGCAGCTCAGTCTCTCTTATGATCTGGCAGTGAGAACAGCTCAGTCTCTTTAATTATCTGGCAGTGATAGCATCTCAGCCTCTCTAATGATCTGGCAGTGAGAACAGCTCAGTCTCTCAAATGATCTGGCAGTGAGAACAGCTCAGTCTCTCAGTCTCTCTAATGATCTGGCAGTGAGAACAGCTCGGGTCTCTTGAATGATATGGCAGTGAGAGCAGCTCACTCTCTTTAATGATCTGGAAGTGAGAACAGCTCAGTCTCTCTAATTATCTGGCAGTGATAGCAGCTCAGTCTCTCGAATGATCTGGCAGTGAGAACAGCTCAGTCTCTCTAATTATCTGGCAGTGAAAACAGCTCAGTCTCTCGAATGATCTGGCAGCGAGAACAGCTCAGTCTCTCAGTCTCTCTAATGATCTGGCAGTGAGAACAGCTCAGTCTCTCGAATGATCTTGCAATAAGAGCAGCTCAGTGTCTCGAATGATCTGGCAGTGAGAACAGCTCAGTCTCTCAAATGATCTGGCAGTGAGAGCAGCTCAGTCTCTCAAATGATCTGGCAGTGAGAGCAGCTCACTCTCTCTAATGATCTGGCAGTGAGAACAGCTCAGTCTCTCTAATTATCTGGCAGTGATAGCAGCGCAGTCTCTCGAATGATCTGGCAGTGAGAGCAGCTCAGTCTCTATAATGATCTGGCAGTGAGAGCAGCTCAGTCTCTCTAATTATCTGGCAGTGATAGCAGCTCAGTCTCTCGAATGATCTGGCAGTGAGAACAGCTCAGTCTCTCTAATTATCTGGCAGTGAGAACAGCTCAGTCTCTCGAATGATCTGGCAGTGAGAACAGCTCAGTCTCTCAGTCTCTCTAATGATCTGGCAATTAGAACAGCTCAGTCTCTCGAATGATCTGGCAATAAGAGCAGCTCAGTCTCTCGAATGATCTGGCAGTGAGAACAGCTCAGTCTCTCAAATGATCTGGCAGTGAGTGCAGCTCAGTCTCTTGAATGATCTGGCAGTGAGAACAGCTCAGTCTCTCGAATGATCTGGCAGTGAGAGCAGCTCAGTCTCTATAATGATCTGGCAGTGAGAGCAGCTCAGTCTCTCTAATTATCTGGCAGTGATAGCAGCTCAGTCTCTCGAATGACCTGGCAGTGAGAACAGCTCAGTCTCTCTAATTATCTGGCAGTGAGAACAGCTCAGTCTCTCGAATGATCTGGCAGTGAGAACAGCTCAATCTCTCAGTCTCTCTAATGATCTGGCAGTTAGAACAGCTCAGTCTCTCGAATGATCTGGCAATAAGAGCAGCTCAGTCTCTCGAATGATCTGGCAGTGAGAACAGCTCAGTCTCTCAAATGATCTGGCAGTGAGTGCAGCTCAGTCTCTCGAATGATCTGGCAGTGAGAACAGCTCAGTCTCTCGAATGATCTGGCAGTGAGAGCAGCTCAGTCTCTATAATGAGCTGGCAGTGAGAGTAGCTAGCTCAGTCTCTCTAATGATCTGGTAGTGAGAACAGCGCAGTCTCTCTAATTATCTGGCAGTGATAGCAGCTCAGTCTCTCTAATGATCTGGCAGTGAGAACAGCTCAGTCTCTCAGTCTCTCTAATGATCTGGCAGTGAGAACAGCTCGGTCTCTCGAATGATCTGGCAGTGATAACAGCTCAGTCTCTCAGTATCTATAATGATCTGGCAGTGAGAGCAGCTCAGTCTCTCAGTCTCTCTAATGATCTGGATGTGAGAGCAGCTCAGTCTCTCAGTCTCTCTAATTATCTGGCAGTGAGAGCAGCTCAATCTCTCAGTCTCTCTAATGATCTGGCAGTGAGAACAGCTCAGTCTCTCTAATGATCTGGCAGTGAGAGCAGCTCACTCTCTTTAATGATCTGGCAGTGAGAACAGCTCAGTCTCTCTAATGATTTGTCAGTGAGAGCAGCTCAGTCTCTCGAATGATCTGGCAGTGAGAACAGCTCAGTCTCTCGAATGATCTGGCAGTGAGAACAGCTCAGTCTCTCAGTCTCTCTAATGATCTGGCAGTGAGAACAGCTCAGTCTCTCTAATGATCTGACAATAAGAGCAGCTCAGTCTCTCTAATGATCTGGCAATGATAACAGCTCAGTCTCTCTAATGATCTGGCAGTGAGAGCAGCTCAATCTCTCAGTCTCTGTAATGATCTGGCAGTGAGAGCAGCTCAGTCTCTCGAATGATCTGGCAGTGAGAGCAGCTCATTCTCTCAAATGATCTGGCAGTGAGAGCAGCTCAGTCTCTCAAATGATCTGGCAGTGAGAGCAGCTCAGTCTCTCAAATGATCTGGCAGTGAGAGCAGCTCACTCTCTATAATCATCTGGAAGTGAGAGCAGCTCAGTCTTTCTAATTATCTGGCAGTGATAGCAGCTCAGTCTCTCTTATGATCTGGCAGTGAGAACAGCTCAGTCTCTTTAATTATCTGGCAGTGATAGCATCTCAGTCTCTCTAATGATCTGGCAGTGAGAACAGCTCAGTCTCTCAAATGATCTGGCAGTGAGAACAGCTCAGTCTCTCAGTCTCTCTAATGATCTGGCAGTGAGAACAGCTCGGGTCTCTTGAATGATATGGCAGTGAGAGCAGCTCACTCTCTTTAATGATCTGGAAGTGAGAACAGCTCAGTCTCTCTAATTATCTGGCAGTGATAGCAGCTCAGTCTCTCGAATGATCTGGCAGTGAGAACAGCTCAGTCTCTCTAATTATCTGGCAGTGAGAACAGCTCAGTCTCTCGATTGATCTGGCAGCGAGAACAGCTCAGTCTCTCAGTCTCTCTAATGATCTGGCAGTGAGAACAGCTCAGTCTCTCGAATGATCTTGCAATAAGAGCAGCTCAGTGTCTCGAATGATCTGGCAGTGAGAACAGCTCAGTCTCTCAAATGATCTGGCAGTGAGAGCAGCTCAGTCTCTCAAATGATCTGGCAGTGAGAGCAGCTCACTCTCTCTAATGATCTGGCAGTGAGAACAGCTCAGTCTCTCTAATTATCTGGCAGTGATAGCAGCGCAGTCTCTCGAATGATCTGGCAGTGAGAGCAGCTCAGTCTCTATAATGATCTGGCAGTGAGAGCAGCTCAGTCTCTCTAATTATCTGGCAGTGATAGCAGCTCAGTCTCTCGAATGATCTGGCAGTGAGAACAGCTCAGTCTCTCTAATTATCTGGCAGTGAGAACAGCGCAGTCTCTCGAATGATCTGGCAGTGAGAACAGCTCAGTCTCTCAGTCTCTCTAATGATCTGGCAATTAGAACAGCTCAGTCTCTCGAATGATCTGGCAATAAGAGCAGCTCAGTCTCTCGAATGATCTGGCAGTGAGAACAGCTCAGTCTCTCAAATGATCTGGCAGTGAGTGCAGCTCAGTCTCTCGAATGATCTGGCAGTGAGAACAGCTCAGTCTCTCGAATGATCTGGCAGTGAGAGCAGCTCAGTCTCTATAATGAGCTGGCAGTGAGAGTAGCTATCTCAGTCTCTCTAATGATCTGGTAGTGAGAACAGCTCAGTCTCTCTAATTATCTGGCAGTGATAGCAGCTCAGTCTCTCTAATGATCTGGCAGTGAGAACAGCTCAGTCTCTCAGTCTCTCTAATGATCTGGCAGTGAGAACAGCTCGGTCTCTCGAATGATCTGGCAGTGATAATAGCTCAGTCTCTCAGTCTCTCTAATGATCTGGCAGTGAGAACAGCTCAGTCTCTCAGTCTCTCTAATGATCTGGATGTGAGAGCAGCTCAGTCTCTCAGTCTCTCTAATTATCTGGCAGTGAGAGCAGCTCAATCTCTCAGTCTCTCTAATGATCTGGCAGTGAGAACAGCTCAGTCTCTCTAATGATCTGGCAGTGAGAGCAGCTCACTCTCTTTAATGATCTGGCATTGAGAACAGCTCAGTCTCTCTAATGATCTGGCAGTGAGAGCAGCTCAGTCTCTCGAATGATCTGGCAGTGAGAACAGCTCAGTCTCTCGAATGATCTGGCAGTGAGAACAGCTCAGTCTCTCAGTCTCTCTAATGATCTGGCAGTGAGAACAGCTCAGTCTCTCTAATGATCTGACAATAAGAGCAGCTCAGTCTCTCGAATGATCTGGCAGTGAGAACAGCTCAGTCTCTCAAATGATCTGGCAGTGAGAGCAGCTCAGTCTCTTAAATGATCTGGCAGTGAGAACAGCTCAGTCTCTCAAATGATCTGGCAGTGAGAGCAGCTCAGTCTCTCTAATGATGTGGCAGTGAGAGTAGCTAGCTCAGTCTCTCTAATTATCTGGCAGTGAGAACAGCTCAGTCTCTCGAATGATCTGGCAGTGAGTACAGCTCAGTCTCTCAGTCTCTCTAATGATCTGGCAGTGAGAACAGCTCAGGCTCTCGAATGATCTGGCAATAAGAGCAGCTCAGTCTCTCGAATAATCTGGCAGTGATTACAGCTCAGTCTCTCGAATGATCTGGCAGTGAGAACAGCTCAGTCTCTCAGTCTCTCTAATGATCTGGCAGTGAGAACAGCTCAGTCTCTCGAATGATCTTGCAATAAGAGCAGCTCAGTGTCTCGAATGATCTGGCAGTGAGAACAGCTCAGTCTCTCAAATGATCTGGCAGTGAGAGCAGCTCAGTCTCTCAAATGATCTGGCAGTGAGAGCATCTCACTCTCTCTAATGATCTGGCAGTGAGAACAGCTCAGTTTCTCTAATTATCTGGCAGTGATAGCAGCGCAGTCTCTCGAATGATCTGGCAGTGAGAGCAGCTCAGTCTCTATAATGATCTGGCAGTGAGAGCAGCTCAGTCTCTCTAATTATCTGGCAGTGATAGCAGCTCAGTCTCTCCAATGATCTGGCAGTGAGAACAGCTCAGTCTCTCTAATTATCTGGCAGTGAGAACAGCTCAGTCTCTCGAATGATCTGGCAGTGAGAACAGCTCAGTCTCTCAGTCTCTCTAATGATCTGGCAGTGAGAACAGCTCAGTCTCTCGAATGATCTGGCAGTGAGAACAGCTCAGTCTCTCGAATGATCTGTCAGTGAGAGCAGCTCAGTCTCTCGAATGATCTGTCAGTGAGAGCAGCTCAGTCTCTCTAATGATCTGGCAGTGAGAACAGCTCAGTCTCTCGAATGATCTGTCAGTGAGAGCAGCTCAGTCTCTATAATGATCTGGCAGTGAGAGTAGCTAGCTCAGTCTCTCTAATGATCTGGTAGTGAGAACAGCTCAGTCTCTCTAATGATCTGGCAGTGAGAGCAGCTCAGTCTCTCGAATGATCTGGCAGTGAGAACAGCTCAGTCTCTCGAATGATCTGTCAGTGAGAGCAGCTCAGTCTCTATAATGATCTGGCAGTGAGAGTAGCTAGCTCAGTCTCTCTAATGATCTGGTAGTGAGAACAGCTCAGTATCTATAATGATCTGGCAGTGAGAGCAGCTCAGTCTCTCAGTCTCTCTAATGATCTGGATGTGAGAGCAGCTCAGTCTCTCAGTCTCTCTAATTATCTGGCAGTGAGAGCAGCTCAAACTCTCAGTCTCTCTAATGATCTGGCAGTGAGAACAGCTCAGTCTCTCTAATGATCTGGCAGTGAGAGCAGCTCAGTCTCTCGAAAGATCTGGCAGTGAGAACAGCTCAGTCTCTCGAATGATCTGGCAGTGAGAGCAGCTCAGTCTCTATAATGATCTGGCAGTGAGAGTAGCTAGCACAGTCTCTCTAATGATCTGGTAGTGAGAACAGCTCAGACTCTCTAATTATCTGGCAGTGATAGCAGCTCAGTCTCTCTAATTATCTGGCAGTGAGAACAGCTCAGTCTCTCGATTGATCTGGCAGTGAGAACAGCTCAGTCTCTCAGTCTCTCTAATGATCTGGCAGTGAGAACAGCTCAGTCTCTCTAATGATCTGACAATAAGAGCAGCCCAGTCTCTCGAATGATCTGGCATTGAGAACAGCTCAGTCTCTCAAATGATCTGGCAGTGAGAGCAGCTCAGTCTCTCAAATGATCTGGCAGTGAGAACAGCTCAGTCTCTCGAATTATCTGGCAGTGATAGCAGCTCAGTCTCTCGAATGATCTGGCAGTGAGAACTGCTCAGTCTCTCTAATTATCTGGCAGTGAGAACAGCTCAGTCTCTTGAATGATCTGACAATAAGAGCAGCTCAGTCTCTCGAATGATCTGGCAGTGAGAGCAGCTCAGTCTCTATAATGATCTGGCAGTGAGAGTAGCTAGCTCAGTCTCTCTAATGATCTGGTAGTGAGAACAGCTCAGTCTCTCTAATTATCTGGCAGTGATAGCAGCTCAGTCTCTCGAATGATCTGGCAGTGAGAACTGCTCAGTCTCTCTAATTATCTGGCAGTGAGAACAGCTCAGTCTCTCGAATGATCTGGCAGTGAGAACAGCTCAGGCTCTCGAATGATCTGGCAATAAGAGCAGCTCAGTCTCTCGAATAATCTGGCAGTGAGAACAGCTCAGTCTCTCTAATTATCTGGCAGTGAGAACAGCTCAGTCTCTCGAATGATCTGGCAGTGAGAACAGCTCAGTCTCTCAGTCTCTCTAATGATCTGGCAGTGAGAACAGCTCAGTCTCTCGAATGATCTTGCAATAAGAGCAGCTCAGTGTCTCGAATGATCTGGCAGCGAGAACAGCTCAGTCTCTCAAATGATCTGGCAGTGAGAGCAGGTCAGTCTCTCAAATGATCTGGCAGTGAGAGCAGCTCACTCTCTCTAATGATCTGGCAGTGAGAACAGCTCAGTCTCTCTAATTATCTGGCAGTGATAGCAGCTCAGTCTCTCGAATGATCTGGCAGTGAGAACAGCTCAGTATCTCGAATGGTCTGGCAGTGAGAACAGTTCAGTCTCTCAGTCTCTCTAATGATCTGGCAGTGAGAGCAGCTCAGTCTCTCTAATGATCTGGCAGTGATAGGAGCTCAGTCTCTCGAATGATCTGGCAGTGAGAACAGCTCAGTCTCTCGAATGATCTGACAGTGAGAACAGCTCAGTCTCTCAGGCTCTCTAATGATCTGGCAGTTTGAACAGCTCAGTCTCTCTAATTATCTGGCAGTTTGAACAGCTCAGTCTCTCTGTCTCTCAGTCTCTCTAATGATCTGGCAGTTTGAACAGCTGTCTCTCAGTCTCTCTAATGATCTGGCAGTTTGAACAGCTCAGTCTCTCTAATTATCTGGCAGTTTGAACAGCTCAGTCTCTCTGTCTCTCTAATGATCTGGCAGTTCGAACAGCTCAGTCTCTCTAATGATCTGGCAGTTTGAACAGCTCAGTCTCTCTAATTATCTGGCAGTTTGAACAGCTCAGTCTCTCTGTCTCTCTAATGATCTGGCAGTTTGAACAGCTCAGTTCCTGTCTTTCCTCTCCTGGTGTTTTGGTAATTAAGGTGGTATTATTGTTGGGTGGCATATGCTCCCACCCACGCACCAACCCACCTGCCAGGGTCCCCTTTCTCTCTCTCTCTTACTCTAGATCTCTCTTCTCTTCTCTCTCTCTCTTTACATCTCTCTCCAAGCCGGAGGGCCTCTGAGTAGCGATTAGAAATGCATTTCAGATGTGTGAGGTAAACACATGTGCACATGCAGATCACACACATATATGCACACACGCACACGCACACACAAACCTACTTTAGTCTGATTTATGTATTGAAATATGCATAGCTTTTTTTTTGCCTGCAGATAATGTTATTACAAATCGACCGTATAGAAGCAGGACAGGGTGCCATGAATCAATGTGACAACAACCATACTGCAGCCAGACCTCAACATGGATCCACGGAACCCAAACCAACATGCATCGGGCAGAACATTTATTAAAACGTTACAAATCGCTGATTCAATAACATCTTTGGCTCATATTACATTCTTTCTACCTTCTGAAAAGACCTCTCATCTTTTGTGACAACTGCCGTGTCCTCTCCTTCAGTGCCAAACTGCATATAACTGTGTTGACAGTAATTGATCTACAAGTAATTTTGCATGCTGAAAAACCCTAGGCAATATCAGTAGCCTAGTCAGCATTGCGCAGTGACCAACGCGAGGTATGTGGCCTGTTCCTGAACTTGCACATGCGCTTCAAAAGCTAAAATGGCTTGCGTGATATCAGGCTTTATGAGTGGCAACCTGGGTTATTGTTATCTATGCCCTGTTGAAAATGGTGTTTTACCGGATAAAACTATCATCTGGCTATACCTGCTGAATGGGGCGTGCCATAGATTTGACTTTGATTGTTCAGGCTGACGATCAGCAATAGTTTGGGTAGTTTTGCTTTCATCAATATACAGTGCATTCGGAAAGTATTCAGACCCCTTAACCTTTTCCACATTTTGTTACGTTCTAAAAATGGATTAAATAGTTTTTTTCCTCATCAATCTACACACAGTACTCCATAATGACAAAGCAAAAACAACAGGTTTTTTGGCATTTCTGCAAATGTATTAATAATAAAAAACTGAAATATCACATTTACATAAGTATTCAGACCCTTTACTTTGTTTGTAGCACCTTTGGCAACGATTACAGCCTTGAGTCTTCTTGGATGCCACAAGCTTGGCACACCTGTATTTGGGGAGCTTCTCCCATTCTTCTCTGCAGATCCTCTCAATCTGCAGAGAGGAATGGTTGGATGGGGAGCGTTGCTGCACAGCTATTTTCACGTCTCTCCTGAGATGTTAGATCGGGTTCAAGTCCGGGCTCTGGCTGGGCCACTCAAGGACAATCAGAGACTTGTCCCGAAGCCACTCCTGCATTGTCTTGGGTGTGTGCTTAGGGTCGTTGTCCTGTTTGAAGGTGAACCTTTGCCCCAGTCTGAGGTCCTGAGCGCTCTGGAGCAGGTTTTCATCAAGGATCTCTCTGTACTTTGCTCCGTTCATCTTCCCCTCTATCCTGACTAGTCTCCCAGTACTTGTCGCTGAAAAACATCCCCTGCTGCCACCAACATGCTTCGCCATAGGGATGGTTCCAGGTTTCCTCCAGAAGTAACACTTTACATTCAGGCCAAAGACTTCAATCTTGGTTTCATCAGACCAGAGAATCTTGTTTGTCATGGTCTGAGAGTCTTTCAGTATCTTTTGGCAAACTCCAAGTGGGCTGTCATGTGCCTTTAACTGAGGAGTGGCTTTTGTCTGGCCACTCTTTTTATATATGTTTTTTAATTTAACCAGGCAAGTCAGTTAAGAACGAATTCTTATTTACAATGACGGCTTACACCGGCCAAACCCGGAAGATGCTGGGCCAATTGTGCGCCGCCCTATGGGGCTCCCAATCACGGCCGGTTGTGTTACAGCCTGGATTCGAACCAGGGTGTCGGTTGTGTTACCTCTAGCACTGAGATGCAGTGCCTTAGACCGCTGCGCCACTCGGGAGCCCATAAAGGCCTGATTGGTGGAGTGCTGCAGAGATGGTTGTCCTTCTGGAAGGTTCTCCCATCTCCACAGGGGAACTCTAGAGCTCTGTCAGAGTGACCATCGGGTTCTTGTTCACCTCCCTGACCAAGGCCCTTCACCCCCGATTGCTCAGTTTGGCCTGGCGGCCAGTTCAGTCTTGGTGGTTCCAAACTTCTTCCTTTTAAGAATGATGGAGGCCACTGTGTTCTTAGGGACCTTCAATGCTGCAGACAATTTTTGGGAACCCTCCCCCAGATCTGTGCCTCAACATAATCCCTCTGAGCTCTACGGACATTTACTTCGACCTCATAGCTTGGTTTTTGCCCTGACATGCACTGTCACCTGTCATGTCCAATCAATTGAATTTACCACAGATGGACTCCAATCAAGTTCTAGAAACATCTCAAGGATGATCAATGGAAACAGGATGCACCTGAGCTCAATTTCGATTCTCATAGCAATGGGTCTGAATACTTATGTAAATAATGTTTGTTTGTTTTTTGCAAATAATTCTAGAAATCAGTTTTTGCTTTGTCATTATGGGGCAGTGTGTGTAGATTGATGAGAAAAATAAATAATTGAATCCATTTTATAATAAGGCTGTAACGTAACTAAATGTGGAAGAATTCAAGGGATCTGAATACTTTCCGAATGCACTGTATAGTGTACATGGTTGTTTTTAGATATACAGGGTCAAATGAAATCAAATGAATAATTTTATTGTGAGGACAGCAACCACTATTACGAGGCGCAATGCATGGTCGAAACAAGAGGGGAAGAGAAGATCACTCCATTAAAAACTTCCAAATGGTCAAAACCATTCGATTTTGAATTTGGGGTGAAATCCAAAGTTGTGCTATATATTCATTGGCTATGTCATAGCTAATTTGTAAACAATAAATATTGATACATTACTATCTCAAACACTTAATCTGCAAAAAGTTAATTAGTGGGTGAAGGTAATTTCAGAACCACAGGGGGGACAAAAAACATAGCCTACATTACCCCACCTAATCTGATATTGGTAGATGTCTAGTCTCCCTTATGGCTCAGCTCAGGTGCCTACAGTACATAGTACATACACCATAGACATACAGTACCAGTCAAACGTTTAGACACACCTACTGTACTCATTCAAGGGGTTTTCTTTATTTGTACTATTTTCTACATCGTAGAATAGTGATCACATCAAAACTATGAAATCCAGCTCAGAGAGGCCCAGCTCATGAGCTCCATCAGCAACAGATTTGAATTTAGAATGAGAAAATGAATGTGTTTATGCAACACATGTTGGTGTATCGAATCGTATCGAACTGAATCGCATCGATTCGTTTCAAACTAAAACGTATCATTCTTGTATTAAATCGGAGCCCATGTATCTAGATACGTAACAAATCATCTTGAAAGGGAAATATGCACATCCCTAATGGCTCTGTTTATGACGAATATATGCAGCTGCTCACGTGAAATAACACTGTTGTACATCACTATTAACCCTGAGATGCCCACTGTTTGACTGTGTTGTTGTGGTGAATTACATGTCATCACTTATTATACAGTGTAAATGCAGTGATTCCGGACAGACTGTATTGATCCTGTTCTCTATTGAACTGACTGACGAGGTTCTTTACGTTATTGAGCTATGGAGCAAGTGACAAAGGATTTGCTCATCAAAAAAAAAAAAACAGTCCCTCTGTACTTCTACAAAAGAGTGGTACCCGGAACGTCTCGTTGAAGTTACTCTTCTGCTCTATTCAGGTCTATGTCACTTGCAGACTTGAGACAGAGTATCAAACCCTCTCCCTACTCAACTGTGGCAGGACATCTGTGATAGAGGAGGGAGGGGATGACAGGACACTGATGAAGGGAGACAGTAGTCGCGTGTTAAATCACCCGGTCAGCCTCCGTCCATCGTTCATCAGTGGAGGCGTGATAACTCGGGTTCAGAAAGACAGAGTCTGTCTCATCAGGACTCCAACTCTAGAAAGAGCAGTATAGGAGATGATAGAGTGGTATGCTACTATACATGTCTACATAATCTTCCTAACCATACTAGAAGGTGAGAGAGAAGGGACTAGGATATCAGTGTATATCTGCGAATCAATGAGAAATGCTTTGGAAAGAGAGGGTAGAAATTATGCATGGGGAATGAAGGAGGGTATGGGATGCTATGTCTGAGGTTCAGCCTACAGCATTCCACAGGTTTTTCTCCTCACAAGACTTTCCCAGTCTCATTTGTGGGAGGGTGAGAAAACACTCACATCTCTCTGCCCTGACTGTCGGGCTAACTTTAGCATTACAAAGCCCAGCCTGATTTGAATAATCAGTCAGCTCGTCCGAAAAAAACAAAAACAAAATAAGTTTCCATTAATTTTCCATTTGTCAACTCTGTTGTGTCTCTCTCTGTCTGGTGGTGTATGCAGGCGAGCCTGAGCAGGTGACAGATTGACAACTGGAGTAGAACCTGACATGGAAAAACACAGGCTTTAAAGAGAAAGTAGCGGGCAGCCTGATATCAGAACTCATAGCACCTCATTACTGGGAGACAGACAAGTAAAAAGAAAGGAGGGGTACATTTACATTTTACATTTAAGTCATTTAGCAGACGCTCTTATCCAGAGCGACTTACAAATTGGTGCATTCACCTTATGACATCCAGTGGAACAGTCACTTTACAATAGTGCATCTAAATCTTGAAGGGGGGGGGTGGTGAGAAGGATTACTTATCCAAATCAAATCAAATCAAATCAAATTTATTTATATAGCCCTTCGTACATCAGCTGATATCTCAAAGTGCTGTACAGAAACCCAGCCTAAAACCCCAAACAGCAAACAATGCAGGTGTAAAAGCATGTCATGTATTGTATTGTCATGTCTTGTCCCTGTGCTTTCTCTTCTCTTCGTTTCCCCCTGCTGGTCGTATTAGGTTTCTTTCTCTCTCTCTATCCCTCTCTCTCTCTATCGTTCCATTCCTGCTCCCAGCTGTTCCTCATTCTCCTAACGACCTCGTTTACTCTCTCACACCTGTCCCCTATTTTGCCCTCTGATTAGGTCTCTATTTCTCCCTCGGTTTCTGCCTCTGTCCTTGTCGGATTCCTGTTTGCTTTGCCCTTGTTCCGTCCTGTCGTGTTTTGCCTTTTCATCAGATGCTGCGTGTGAGCAGGTGTCTCTGTCCACTACGGCCCTCCTACCCGAAGGGACCTGCAGTCTGTTGCCGCTTGTCCTGCAATTCTCCTCAACAACTAGAGGATTTATGTTTTCCCTGTTTGGACATCTCCTGTAAAGATTGAGGATTATGTTTTCCCTGTTTGGACTTTAATAAACTCAGTTTCTGTTAAGTCGCTTTTGGGTCCTCACTCACCTGCATAACAGAAGAATCCGACCAAGAATGGACCCAGCGACTACGGATCCTCGCTACTCAGCCGTCGAGATCCAGGGAGCGATGCTAGGCAGACACGAGCAGGAATTGTCTGCTGCTCGGCATGCCGTTGAGACCCTGGCCGCCCAAGTCTCCGACCTCTCAAAACATTTTCACAATCTCTGTCTCGATCCACCAGCTACTTCCAGGGCTTCCGAGTCTCCGGAGCCCAGAATTAATAACCCACCGTGTTACTCTGGGCAACCCACTGAATGCCGCTCGTTCCTCACCCAGTGTGATATTGTGTTCTCTCTCCAGCCCAACACATACTCCAGGGGTAGAGCTCGTATCGCCTACGTCATATCTCTCCTCACTGGACGGGCTCGTGAGTGGGGCACGGTAATCTGGGAGGCAAGGGCTGAGTGTACTAACGAGTATCAGAACTTTAAAGAGGAGATGATACGGGTTTTTGATCATTCAGTTTTTGGGAAAGAGGCTTCCAGGGCCCTGTCTTCCATATGTCAAGGTAATCGATCCATAACGGATTACTCTATAGAGTTTCGCACTCTTGCTGCCTCCAGTGACTGGAACGAGCCGGCGTTGCTCGCTCGTTTTCTGGAGGGTCTCCACGCTGAGGTAAAGGATGAGATTCTCTCCCGGGAGGTTCCGTCCAGCGTGGATTCTTTGATTGAACTCGCCATTCGCATTGAACGACGGGTAGATCTTCGTCACCGAGCTCGTGGAAGAGAGCTCGCGTTAACAGTGTCCCCCCTCTCCGCATCCCTACCATCTCCCTCCACTGGCTCAGGTGTTGAGCCCATGCAGCTGGGGGGTATTCGCATCTCGACTAAGGAGAGGGAACGGAGAATCACCAACCGCCTCTGTCTTTATTGCGGTTCCGCTGGTCATTTTGTCATTTCATGTCCAGTAAAAGCCAGAGCTCATCAGTAAGCGGAGGGCTACTGGTGAGCGCTACTACTCAGGTCTCTCCGTCAAGATCCTGTACTACCTTGTCGGTCCATCTACGCTGGACCGGTTCGGCAGCTTCCTGCAGTGCCTTGATAGACTCTGGGGCAGAGGGCTGTTTTATGGACGAAGCCTGGGCTCGGGAACATGACATTCCTCTCAGACAGTTAGGGGAGCCCACGGCCATGTTCGCTTTGGATGGTAGTCCTCTCCCCAGGATATTATGTGAAACGCTACCTTTAACCCTCACTGTCTCTGGTAATCATAGTGAAACCATTTCTTTTTTGATTTTTCGTTCACCTTTTACACCTGTTGTTTTGGGTCATCCCTGACTAGTGTGTCATAATCCTTCTATTAATTGGTCTAGTAATTCTATCCTCTCCTGGAATGTTTCTTGTCATGTGAAATGTTTAATGTCTGCTATCCCTCCTGTTTCTTCTGCCCCCTCTTCACAGGAGGAGCCTGGTGATTTGACAGCGGTACCGGAGGAATATCATGATCTGTGCACAGTCTTCAGTCGGTCCAGGGCCACCTCCCTTCCTCCTCACCGGTCGTATGATTGTAGTATTGATCTCCTTCCGGGTACCACTCCCCCCCGGGGTAGACTATACTCTCTGTCGGCTCCCGAACGTAAGGCTCTCGAAGATTATCTGTCTGTTGCTCTCGACGCCGGTACCGTAGTCCCTTCTTCCTCTCCCGCCGGAGCGGGGTTTTTTTTGTTAAGAAAAAGGACGGTACCCTGCGCCCCTGCGTGGATTATCGAGGGCTGAATGACATAACGGTTAAGAATCGTTATCCGCTTCCCCTTTTGTCTTCAGCCTTCGAGATTCTGCAGGGAGCCAGGTTCTTTACTAAGTTGGACCTTCGTAACGCTTACCATCTCATGCGCATCAGGGAGGGGGACGAGTGGAAAACGGCGTTTAACACTCCGTTAGGGCACTTTGAATACCGGGTTCTGCCGTTCGGTCTCGCTAATGCTCCAGCTGTCTTTCAGGCATTAGTGAATGATGTACTGAGAGACATGCTGAACATCTTTGTTTTCGTTTACCTTGACGATATCCTGATTTTTTCACCGTCACTCCAGATTCATGTTCAGCACGTTCGACGTGTTCTCCAGCGCCTTTTAGAGAATTGTCTTTATGTGAAGGCTGAGAAGTGCGCTTTTCATGTCTCCTCCGTCACATTTCTCGGTTCTGTTATTTCCGCTGAAGGCATTCAGATGGATCCCGCTAAGGTCCATGCTGTCAGTGATTGGCCCGTCCCTAAGTCACGTGTCGAGCTGCAGCGCTTTCTCGGTTTCGCGAATTTCTATCGTCGTTTCATTCGTAATTTCGGTCAAGTGGCAGCTCCTCTCACAGCCCTTACTTCTGTCAAGACGTGCTTTAAGTGGTCCGTTTCCGCCCAGGGAGCTTTTGATCTCCTCAAGAAGCGTTTTACATCCGCTCCTATCCTTGTTACACCTGACGTCTCTAGACAATTCATTGTCGAGGTTGACGCATCAGAGGTGGGCGTGGGAGCCATTCTGTCCCAGCGCTCCCATTCTGACGATAAGGTCCACCCTTGCGCGTATTTTTCTCATCGCCTGTCGCCGTCGGAACGTAACTATGATGTGGGAAACCGCGAACTGCTCCCCATCCGCTTAGCCCTAGGCGAATGGCGACAGTGGTTGGAGGGGGCGACCGTTCCTTTTGTCATTTGGACTGACCATAAGAAACTTGAGTACATCCGTTCTGCCAAACGACTCAATGCGCGTCAGGCTCGTTGGGCGTTGTTTTTCGCTCGTTTCGAGTTCGTTATTTCTTATCGTCCGGGCTCTAAGAACACCAAGCCTGATGCTTTATCCCGTCTCTTCAGTTCTTCTGTAGCCTCTACTGACCCCGAGGGGATTCTCCCTGAGGGGCGTGTTGTCGGGTTGACTGTCTGGGGAATTGAGAGGCAGGTAAAGCAAGCTCTCACTCACACTCTGTCGCCGCGCGCTTGTCCTAGGAACCTTCTTTTCGTTCCCGTTTCTACTCGTCTGGCCGTTCTTCAGTGGGCTCACTCTGCCAAGTTAGCCGGCCACCCCGGTGTTCGGGGTACGCTTGCTTCTATTCGCCAGCGTTTTTGGTCGCCCACTCAGGAGCGTGACACGCGTCGTTTTGTGGCTGCTTGTTCGGACTGCGCGCAGACTAAGTCCGGTAACTCTCCTCCTGCCGGTCGACTCAGACCGCTTTCCATTCCCTCTCGACCGTGGTCTCACATCGCCTTAGACTTTATTACCGGTCTGCCTTCGTCAGCGGGGAAGACTGTTATTCTAACGGTTGTCGATAGGTTTTCTAAGGCGGCTCATTTTATTCCCCTCGCTAAGCTTCCTTCCGCTAAAGAGACGGCACAAATCATCATTGAGAATGTGTTCAGAATTCATGGCCTTCCGTCAGACGCCGTTTCGGACAGGGGTCCGCAATTCACGTCTCAATTTTGGAGGGAGTTTTGTCGTTTGATTGGGGCTTCCGTCAGTCTCTCTTCCGGTTTTCATCCCCAGTCTAACGGTCAAGCTGAACGGGCCAATCAGACTATTGGTCGCATCTTACGCAGTCTTTCCTTTCGAAACCCTGCGTCTTGGGCAGAACAGCTCCCCTGGGCAGAATACGCTCACAACTCGCTTCCTGCTTCTGCGACCGGGCTATCTCCTTTTCAGAGTAGCCTCGGGTACCAACCTCCTCTGTTCTCGTCCCAGCTCGCCGAGTCCAGCGTTCCCTCCGCTCAGGCTTTTGTCCAACGTTGTGAGCGGGGTGACGTGAGAGAACTTGGGAAGGTTGAACACCAGACGGGCTGCGGCGTTCTGGATGAGTTGTAGGGGTTTAATGGCACAGGAAGGGAGCCCAGCCAACAGCGAGTTGCAGTAGGAGAGATGAGAAACCACCCAGAGACACCACTGACAAAACCAGGTGAAATAAGAGGTTCTGTGTGTGTGTGTGTGTGTGTGTGTGTGTGTGTGTGTGTGTGTGTGTGTGTGTGTGTGTGTGTGTGTGTGTGTGTGTGTGTGTGTGTGTGTGTGTGTGTGTGTGTGTGTGTGTGTGTGTGTGTGTGTGTGTGTGTGTGTGTGTGCAATGAGAGGGGTAAATAGTTAGCCTGCCAGCCTCAAACCTAACATCTCTATCACTTTCCCACATATACCGTACACACACATGCACACACACACGCACGCACACACACACAAAAGCATGATCATATGCTTGAACGCACACACTGCATTACAGTTTGGAGTTTAGAGAGCTGAGCCTGGGGAAAGGCCAGTACACAGTGAAAGATATCCCTCCCTCTCCCCCCACACACCCCTCACACTCCCCTACTCTCTCTTCCCCCACACTCACCTCCCCCACTCTCTCTCCCCACACACAACCCTTCCCCACTCCCCCACACTCCCCTCCCTCTCCCCACTCCCTCTCCCCCACACTCCCCTCACACTCCCCCACTCTCTCTTCCCCCACACTCACCTCCCCCACTCTCTCTCCCCACACACAACCCTTCCCCCTCCCCCACTATATCTCCCCCACACTCCCCTTCCCCACTATCTCTCCCCCACACACCCCTCCCCTCCCCTACTCTCTCTCCCCACAAGCACACACACCCCCGCTCCCACACTTTCTCTCCCCCACACACACCCCACCCGCGCCCCTCTCTCTTATTACACCATTATCTCTGTCTGTATATTATTTTATAGCCCTCATCCACAGCCCTTCATCAGTCTAAATACCTTTATAACCCAATGGGCTTCACGGGCCACTAACCAGACAGCCAACATTAATACAATGATTACATTATCAATTATGTGCATCTATGGGCAACGGTAATTAAACCTTGCCATATGTGTCTGGCTGATGTGACCAAATCCCTCACTAACACAGGCTGTCACTGCTAAGCACACCACCGTTTGATTCTTTGTGTAAATCACTGTGTGTATGTGTGTGTGTGTGTCTCGATCTGTGGGCTAATGATTTAAAGGTCAGGCGTACCCTCTCATCGCTCTGCCTCTCCAGGTAATTACAGAGAGGCAGAGCCCAGGGAGAGATGCCTCAGGTACTGTACATTCTCAGCATGGGGGAGACGAGCAAGTGTGTGAGAGAGAGAGAGAGAGAGAGAGGGCAGGCAGGCGAAAATGTATACCTACCTGTAAGAGTGGGAGGAGGAAAGAAATGGGTGTATGTCTGGCTGGAAGAGACCAGGTCCTATAGGAGAATCCAGGGGGCAGAGAGGTCAAGGAGACTGCAGTAAGGGCATAGCCACTGTTAACACAGGATGTGTAAGAGCAGAGATAACACTGGGGTCAGCACATTTAAAGGACTAACCATTATATTGGCAAAATGACACAGCAGTGTAGGGCCATTCACCTGCAGTATTAGGATGAGACATTAGCTCTCTCTCTCTCTCTCTCTCTCTCTCTCTCTCTCTCTCTCTCTCTCTCTCTCTCTCTCTCTCTCTCTCTCTCTCTCTCTCTCTCTCTCTCTCTCTCTCTCTCTCTCTCTCTCTCTCTCTCTCTCTCTTGAATAGGAGATAGAATAGAATAGAATGTCATCATGTAATACTATGAACGAGGTGGTAACCTCTTAAATTCTTGCTTTTAATCTGTTAATTATCCCTTATTTCCCAATCCAAACTGCGATAGTAATGGGAGAGATTACAGCGCTAAACAAAGTAGTTCAAATCCTCTTAGTGTAACAGTAACATAGAACACACTGATTTCATTCAATAAGGACCTGATAGAGTGGGTGAGGCTTTTAACATGATTTACCATTAGCCACTGGGTATCAGGGGTCTGCCACTGAGGGGGGGGTGATCTTAGGATCATCCCTACTAGAGGTATTAGTGCTGTAACCACGGCTGTGGAGACCATTGGCTTTCTAATTAGCCTAGCGCTAACTCACTGCAGTGGATTTATAGAACACAATCACATGCGCACGCACACACACACACACACACACTCTATTCGGATGGGATTAGTGTCGCTGTCATTGTGAGTGAGAGCAGATTCCATACTTTCCAGCTACGAAAGGAAAATCTCATTCCCGCCACTCCCCCAGCTCACTTATCCCATTTCACACAGTAGCCTTGATCCGATCACCAAGCCTCTCCAAAAGCTTCAAAAGAGGGAATTAATAAAATGAGATCCCTAACTAAAAGAGTTCCTGCAGCGAGAGCCTCATGTCTATGACATTAGGGTTATCTAAGACTGCACTTCTAAGAAAACAGGCGAGGCTCCTTTGAGCCCTGATTACAAAGCCAGGGAAGAAATAGCTACACAGGAACATTCATGAGCATCCCTTATGAATGTAGATTGAGAGGGATATTATATGTAAGACTCAGAATAACTACATCACATGAATGCCACATCAATACACCATGTCGTTTTTCATCTTTATTCTCAGGCGGGTTTTCAAAGGTGTGTTTAAAGGCATGTCTTATAGGAATGCAGAAGATAAACCCTTCTTGCAAAATAACTATGCTACATAACATAAACGCCACATCAATACACAGCACTTGAGCATGAAAGTAGATCAAACATACGCACTGTGTGGGGGTTTGAAGCTGTGGCTATACAATGTAGCATGCCTGTATCAGAACTCTTTCCTATGGTATTGTCTTGTACTGAATGGCTGGGCTTTGACGTCTGCTAGCAAGGCCATCACTGAAACTAGACACATACCCTGCAATGATAAACAGAAGAATACACATGCAGGCCTGTGTTGTCCTGGGATGAGGACAGGAGTCGGGTCTGTTAGGATGAGGACAGGAGTCAGGACTGTTGGGATGAGGACAAGAGTCAGGACTGTTGGGATGAGGTCAGGAGTCAGGGTGACTCAGGAGAGATCCCTGGGAACGCTCCAACAGCATTCTGACAGCGTCCCGACAGCCCTCTTCATCCCACAGCATAATCAGAGCGTGGCATAGGCTAATGAACCCCTGTTAATCATGGCTAGGAGTGAGCAACACACTCATCACCTTTGATCAGACACTGAAAATCCTTCTGACACACACAGCTACCAACACCTGACTAGTGAGAAGTGACGCGTCGCTGTGTGTGTTTGTGTGCAGAACTCGGACATATTTACCATCTTTGGAGAACACCTGTTTATTAATGTACCCTTTCCAGCTGTTCTCTGACGTAGTTACACGTAGTTGTCATAAAAGCAGTGCAGTAGGTTAGTGTGTTTGTGTCCCTATAGGGTTCTCCAGTGAGTGTAATCCATCACCTTACTAGAGGTATTAGTGCTGTAGCCATGGCTGTGGAGACCATTAGCTTTCTAATTAGCCTAGCGCTAAGTCACTGCAGTCGGCAATTTATAGAGCACAATCCAAGCCGCACTGAACAAGTAAACTTTAATTAGCATTGTGATTACAGAAAAAGAGGCAGAAAATCTTTCAGCAAATTCCTCACCCTCTCGCTCCCCAGCCATCCTAATGGAATCTCATCTTCCAGCCGCGTCTGCGCTTTTCTAAGCAAATATGTGACCAGACTGTGGTTAGGCAGTGCTTTATGCTAATGCTGCTCAGCGCTAAAACACATGGCAAGCTGTATCAGCAGCATTCACAGTTAAAGATGCACTCTCAAAATGTTGTATAATTTCAGCCAGTAGTTTTGAAAACGGTGCTCATGAGCAAATACGGATCCCCGTTGTTTGTTCACTATGTCATCCAATTATACCTAGCGTCATCCGGGTTAGGGAGGGTTTGGCCGGTAGGGATATCCTTGTCTCATCGCGCACCAGCGACTCCTGTGGCCGGTTTGCCAGGTGCACGGTGTTTCCTCCGACACATTGATGCGGCTGGTTTCCGGGTTGGATGTGCGCTGTGTTAAGAAGCAGTGGTTGGGTTGTGTATCGTCTCTCCCGAGCCCATACTGGAGTTGAAGCGATGAGACAAGATAGTAGCTAATAAAACAATTGGATACCATGAAATTGAGGAGAAAAAGGGGTCAAATATAAACAAATCCAATTTGTGCAATATGTTACGATCTGGTTGTGCTTAAGACACCAGAGTGCATCTTTAATAGCAGACATACTGAAAAGTGTCTTCTTGTGACTGGAAAACATGGGCTGAAGGACATGAACAGACACACACACACACACACACACACACACACACACACACACACACACACACACACACACACACACACACACACACACACACACACACACACACACACACACACACACACACACACACACACACACACACACACACACACACACACACACACACACACAGTATGCAATAGAGTACATATACAGTTGAAGTTGGGAGTTTACATTCCCTGTCTTCTCCCTCTCTGGACCATGGTCCCAGCGCCACCTACTCTGCCCACGACCGACCCACGTGGAGTTCCAGGTCTCCGGTAGGTCAGTTCTGGTCAGCGGGGTGGTGGCACCGGGATCCTCATCTCTCCCAAGTGGTCATTCTCTCTTTCTCCCCTTACCCATCTGTCTAAGGATCACCACTTTATTTTAAGAATGTGAAATGTCAGAATAGTAGTAGAGAGAATGGTTTATTTCAGCTTTTATTTCTTTCATCACATTCCCAGTGGGTCATAAGTTCGCATACAGTCTATTAGTATTTCGTAGCATTGCCTTAAACAATTTAAACTTGGGTCAAACATTTCAGGTAGCCTTCCACAAGCTTCCCACAATAAGTTGGGTGGATTTTGGCCCATTCGTCCTGACAGAGCTGGTGAACAGGAGTCAGGTTTGAGGGCCTCATTGCTCGCATACGGTTGAGGTCAGGGCTTTGTGATGGCCACTCCAATACCTTGACTTTGTTGTCCTTAAGCTATTTTGCCACAACTTTGGAAGTATGCTTGAGGTCATTGACCATTTGGAAGACCCATTTACGACCAAGTTTTAACTTCCTGACTGATGTCTTGAGATGTTGCTTCAATATATCCACATAATTTTGCTTCCTCATCATACCATCTATTTTGTGAAGTGTACCAGTCCTCCTGCAGCAAAGCATCCCCCACAACATGATGCTGCCACCCTGTGCTTCACAGTTGGTATGGTGTTCTTCGGCTTGCAAGCCTCCCCCTTTTTCCTCCAAACATAACGATGGTCATTATGGCCATACAGTTCTATTTTTGTTTCATCAGACCAGAGGACATTTCTCCAAAAAGTACCATCTTTGTCCACATGTGCAGTTGCAAACCATAGTTTGGCTTTTTTATGGTGGTTTTGGAGCAGTGGCTTCTTCCTTGCTGAGTGGCCTTTCCGGTTATGTCGATATAGGACTAGTTTTTACTGTGGATATAGACACTTTTGTGCCTGTTTCCTCTAACATTTTCACAAGGTCTCTTGCTGTTGTTCTGGGATTGATTTGTACTTTTCGCACCAAAGTACATTCATCAGAACGCGTCTCCATGGTGTTATACTTGCGCACTATTGTTTGTACAGATGAACGTGGTTCCTTCAGGCGTTTGGAAATTGCTCCCAAGGATGGACCAAAATTATGGAGGTCTACAATTTTCTTTCTGAGGTCTTGTCTGATTTATTCTGATTTTCCCATGATGTCAAGCAAAGAGGCACTGAGTTTGAAGGTAGGCCTTGAAATACATCCACAGGTACACCTCCAATTGACTCAAATCATGTCAATAAGCCATGACATAATTTTCTGGAATTTTCCAAGCTGTTTAAAGGCACAGTTTATTTAGTGTATGTAAACTTCTGACCCATTGGAATTGTGATACAGTGAATTATAAGTGAAATAATCTGTCTGTAAACAATTGTTGGAAAAATGACTTGTGTCATGCACAAAGTAGACGTCCTAACCGACTTGCCAAAACTATATTTTGTTAACAAGAAATTTGTGGAGTGGTTGAAAAACAGGTTTTAATGACTCCAACCTAAGTGTATGTAAACTTCTGACTGTAAATAGCCGCACAGGGAAAGGATGCTCATCTCAAATCAAATCAAATCAAATTTGCACATACACATGATTAGAAGATGTTAATGCGAGTGTAGCGAAATTCATGTTCTATATGTTCCACTTGCCACATCCATTAAACTCACATGTCCCCGTGTAGGAGAACATCTATAATGCAGGAGTCCATAACCTGGCTGCAGGCCGCACGCGGGAGCTGTGTTTTCCCAGGTGCCACCATTAGACATGTAATGGAGAAAATGGAGGATACAGACCATTATCTGAACACTGTCTGTCTGAACAGTGATAGAATCTGTCCACAATCTCCAGAGCTCATAGGCCTCTAACTCCTCAGACGCACACACACACACACACACACACACACACACACACACACACACACACACACACACACACACACACACACACACACACACACACACACACACACACACACACACACACACACACACACACACACACACACACACACACACACACACACACACACACACACACACACACACACACACACCAATCAGTCCCCATACACAACAATGCCAGTGAGGCTCAGACTTGCCTTATGGATGTGGCAATAAAATGCACTGATAGTAAACACAGTTGTAGTGAAAACAGCAGCAGTAATAGCCTATTAGGACAACGCAGTAAGAATCACTGTCTGATTTATATCCTTAAACAGATGTGTATAACAATATCAATTACCAGAGATTTTTTTTAAATGATTATTTATTGAATTTATGTTTTACTTCTGAGTACCTTTGTGAAAAAAATGTTATATTTATTTCTTTACTTCAGGTTTTTATGGGAGTGCTGCAGCCTCCTCAGCATCCCTGCTTCCGCGGCTATGCAGCTAGCACTTACAGTGTAGGAGCCTGTTAGACTTACGAACCAGCAGAGTGAGAATATATGAAACCATATACGCATAATCCTAAATTCAGAGCCTTGTAAAAGCCTTATTATGGCCGAATGAGACCATAAAATATGCAATATAGATATTTTGTGTGTAGAGTGTATATAAAGACTATAGCCCTGGCACAGAGCAAGATCCTGCAAAACAAATCCATATAACCCCAAACTATGTCCCCTTTGCAGATGCAATGATTCATGGGAGAATTCATCTGGAGACAAGGTGTGGGGACATAAATCCCATCTACTCAAAACCATCCTCATGCACCAAAACCCAGACTCGTGCTAGTGTGTGTGTCTGCTGTAGATGACTATCATTTCAATCTCTCCCTAGCGCAAACGCACAGCATCCTGGGTGCTGATTCGACATCGGGCTGAGCCCATTGATTTGTGACTGAGCTGGCTGAGGTGTGAGAAATATTTAAACTATGAACTGAGCAACTCCTTTCTCTCTCTGGGTGTCATTAGCGTTTGTAGAGTTTGTCTGTGAGGAGGGAGAATGTGAGTCAATGCTCTGGGTTGTGGCAAGCTCTCTATCTCTCAGTCTCTCGGTCTTTGAGTCAGCCATCGTACCAGTACTAAGTTTGCACCTGTTATTGTCCAGAAGGAATACAGTACAACATAAAGGTAGACCAAAAATATCAAGGTCAAGTGTAAATATAGACTGTTTTTCCCATCTGAAAATAAACATTGTATACGCAGTAGGCGCAAATCTTAGTCATAATGGAGATGGAGTCTTTATCAGTCTGTCCCACACGGGACCACTCCATCACTCCTTCCTTTCTCCTCCTTCCTCTCTCCTCACCCCTCTCTCCTTCCTCACCCTCTCTCCTTCCTCACCCTTCTCTCCTCCTTCCTCCACCTCTCCGCACTGCGGACTGTCCCTCAGCACCCACCCTGTCTTTAAAGCAACATATTTATCTCTGCATCAATGACATCATCACAGGAAGGAGGGAGGAAGACAGACACAGATGGGGAGAGAGAGAGAGAGAGAGAGAGAGAGAGAGAGAGAGAGAGAGAGAGAGAGAGAGAGAGAGAGAGAGAGAGAGAGAGAGAGAGAGAGAGAGAGAGAGAGAGGAAGAGAAGATAAAAAAAGAGATATGCTGCTGCATCCAGCCTGGGAGCTGCCTGACTACTGTGGAGTCCCTGAGGTGTCATGGTGGATCTGGTCTGGGGGTGGGGGACGAGTGAGGAAGAGAGGGAGGAGAGGAGGAGAAGAGGGATCACTGGAGCATGGAAGCTGCCAAGCTGCAACTCTTAGTGACGTTAAAATAGGGTCACATATTTCAACATCTTCATAATGAAACAATGTACCACAGTCGCTAAAGGTCTGCCTCACTACCCACTGGCCTGCATTAGCTCCCCCTGTGATTGGCTGCGATGGCTTGAGGGCACAAGTGTCAGAGCGCAGCCAAAACAAACAGGCTCACAGAGCCATGCTGCAGGGTAAACAGGAAGGATGGAGAAAAGGAGGAGGAAATAAAGGATTTAAAAAATGTGAGGTGAAAATAAGTGTGGTGCCCAGGAAAATGCTTTTCCACCCAACAGACCATCTGATCTTTCTGCTTTTCAACTCCCTGAGAATGGATTTGGCATTACTTTACACTGGTGAACATGTACAGTATACACTCCTCTGATCTCCCTCTCTCTCTCTCTCTCTCTCTCTCTCTCTCTCTCTCTCTCTCTCTCTCTCTCTCTCTCTCTCTCTCTCTCTCTCTCTCTCTCTGTCTTTTGTCTGCCTGACACCCTCCTTTGTCACTTAACTTGCTCTTTCTCTTTCTCTGTTTCTCTCTCCATCTCCGGTGACCCCCCCTCCCCCAAGGTTAGGGCTTTTCTTTGCCCTCTATTGGATCATATAGTCAACCAAATAGGCGGCCACATATCCAGACCAGGGCACCTCTGTGGGCTCTTTAGACCCCTGCTCCAGCTCCTCAACCTATGGGTGTCCTGTGTTCAACCTATGGGTCTGTCCTGTGTTCAAGCACCCAAATACAGACGCTGCCTATCAGCCACTTAACTGCTGGGTAGGGTTCCAGGAACAGACTTGTGATAAGAGGGAATGACAAATAATCAGACGCTCCCTCCAAAATGAACCGGGGCCTAATTAGCTGGCATTAGGCTCAGTGAAGTCATTTGGAGAGGGACAGAACGGCTGAGAGGGGGGAGGGAGGGGCATATGAGCCTTTTGGAGGAGCACACTTTCCATTCACAACTAATTGCACTGGCACAAAACTGACAATTAGGGTTTCTCCGCCCCCCTCCCTCCTCTACTTTCCTGTCCCACTCATTGGACACTCACCATGGACCACACGGATAAAGGAGGTACCAAGGACATTCAAACACTCAGCCAAGAAAACCCCACAGCTAAACTTACACACATACACACAATGAAGGACTGAAAATCCATGAACCACAGAACATGAAGTACAATGAGATTTTGAGAGCGAGAGAGAGACAGAGAGAGAGGAAAAGAGACAGAGAGTCGGGGGAAAGGAAGAGCAGAGGGCGAGAGAGAGACAGAGAGTCAGGGGAAAGGAAGAGCAGAGGGAGAGAGAGAGACAGAGAGTCAGGGGAAAGGAAGAGCAGAGGGCGAGAGAGAGACTGAGAATCAGGGGAAAGGAAGAGCAGAGGGCGAGAGAGAGACAGAGAGTCAGGGGAAAGGAAGAGCAGAGGGCGAGAGAGAGACAGAGAGTCAGGGGAAAGGAAGAGCAGAGGGAGAGAGAGAAAGAGAGAGGAAAAGAGACAGGAGGAGGAAGAGCAGAGAGCGAGAGAGAGACAGAGAGAGAGGAAAAGAGACAGAGAGTCGGGGGAAAGGAAGAGCAGAGGGAGAGAGAGAGACAGAGAGTCAGGGGAAAGGAAGAGCAGAGGGCGAGAGAGAGACAGAGAGAGAGGAAAAGAGACAGGAAGAGGAAGAGCAGAGGGCGAGAGAGAGACAGAGAGTCAGGGGAAAGGAAGAGCAGAGGGAGAGAGAGAAAGAGAGAGGAAAAGAGACAGGAAGAGGAAGAGCAGAGAGCGAGAGAGAGACAGAGAGAGAGGAAAAGAGACAGGAAGAGGAAGAGCAGAGGGCGAGAGAGAGACAGAGAGAGAGGAAAAGAGACAGGAAGAGGAAGAGCAGAGGGCGAGAGAGAGACAGAGAGTCGGGGGAAAGGAAGCGCAGAGGGAGAGAGGGAGACAGAGAGAGAGGAAAAGAGACAGGAAGAGGAAGAGCAGAGGGCGAGAGAGAGACAGAGAGTCGGGGAAAGGAAGAGCAGAGGGAGAGCGAGACAGAGAGAGGGAGACAGAGAGAGTGAGACAGAGAGAGATGAAAAGAGACAGAGAATCATGGGAAAGGAAGAGCAGAGGGCGAGAGAGAGACAGAGAGAGAGGAAAATGGACAGAGAGTCAGGGGAAAGGAAGAGCAGAGAGAGAGGGAGAACTAGAGAGAGACAGAGAGAGAGAGGAAAATAGACAGAGAGCTGGGTGAAAGGAAGAGCAGAAGGAGAGGGAGAAACAGAGAGAGAGAGAGAGAGAGAGAGAGAGAGAGAGAGAGAGAGAGAGAGAGAGAGAGAGAGAGAGAGAGAGAGAGAGAGAGAGAGAGAGAGAGAGAGAGAGAGAGAGAGAGAGAGAGAGAGAGAGAGAGAGAGAGAGTCGGCGCAAGGAAGAGCAGAGGGAGAGCAAGACAGAGAGAGAGAGAGAGAGAGAGAGAGAGAGAGAGAGAGAGAGAGAGAGAGAGAGAGAGAGAGAGAGAGAGAGAGAGAGAGTCGGGGAAAGGAAGAGCAGAGGGAGAGCAAGACAGAGAGAGAGAGAGAGAGAGAGAGAGAGAGAGAGAGAGAGAGAGAGAGAGAGAGAGAGAGAGAGAGAGAGAGAGAGAGAGAGAGAGAGAGAGAGAGAAGAGAGATAGAGAGAGAGAGTGAGAGAGAGAAAGAGAGAGAGAGAGAGAGAGAGAGAGAGAGAGAGAGAGAGAGAGAGAGAGAGAGAGAGAGAGAGGGGGGAAAATAGACAGAGAGCCGGGGGAAACGAAGAGCAGAGGAGCAGAGGGAGAGGGTTTGAGCAGAGTGCAACATTTCATCATCAAAACTCAGCTATTCAAAAAACAGGGAATTGTGCCGATTTGTTTCGGCGGGAGAAAACTCAGAGAGAGATCAAATAGCAGTTTGATCTTTCAGTCATGTGCAGAGGAACCTATACTCAGGGGAGGACACACATAAGAATAGGGTTTTTACATTTACTATTTATCTTTTCACACAGCGACAGACACCTCTGCTGAATCAGTTATAAATACATTTCCAAACCTCTTTCCACATTTCAGTTTGAGACCTCCTCTCCTTCACATCACTGGGTTTGTGGTGTTACTTCTCTAGTGTGACGCCTAGTTTTCTCCCCAGGCAGAAATACCCGATGTGGCTATAATAACAGTGTGTCATCATACCAAATGTGTATATTTCCACTCCCTTGCCAAGCTTAGTAAGTACTGTGTGATAGATTCCTCTGTTGGAGAACATACAGTGTGTGAGTTGTAGCACTAGGATTATGGATTGTAAAACAGAGATAGTGTCAACTGTTTCATACTTGTGTGTGCTGTTAAAGACGATATGAAAAGATATGAGACGTTTCATTACATGACATTATGTTACAATGCAATGCAATATGATGCAAGACAATATAATATAATATGACCTTTAACTTTCTCTGGCCATCACACCATCAAGTAAACAGTGAGTAAGAGAAACATAAATATGCCAGAAGGTTATGAAGATAGAACAGAGAAGAACTATACAGACAGCCTGCGAGGGCAGAGACGACAGGATAAAGACATTAATGAAGAGACACACAATGCAAACGAGGAGAGCGAGAGACAGAGAGAAAGGGAGGAGGAGGAGGAGGGAGAAATGATAGAGACAAAGAGGTTGGGTCAACATGTCATCCATTTTGAAGGTAATATCACTACACCCATATCTTGTGTGTGTTTGCTTGTGCGGGTGTGTGTGTGCGTGTGTGCGTGTCCTTGTGTGCGTGTGCAGGTGTATGCGTGTGTGTGTGGGTGTGCGTGTGTGTGCGTGTGTGTGCATGTGTGTGCGTGTGCGCATTTGTGTGCGTGTGCGTGTGTGCATGTGCGTGTGCGGTTGTGTGCGTGTGGGTGTGCGTGTGCATGTGCGTGTGTGTGTGTGCGGTTGTGTGCGTGTGTGCGTGGGTGTGTGTGTGCATGTGCGTGTGTGTGTGTGCGTGTGTGCGTGGGTGTGCGTGTGCGTGTGTATGCAAACAACCTCCAGTTGATCATTTTCCAGCTCTCTCTCAAACACAGGAATCAATCCACCAAACAAAGACAAAGTGGAGAATTGTTCCAGCCTTCAGGCTGCATTAGTGATGATAAATCATACTATCATCTGCATTACAAATCATTATGCAAAAAACACCAACGCTGTCGGTGTAAAAGCAATACATTCATTCTCCTCTCCTCCTTTACTGCCCTATAGGGGCAATTAGTCACTGCTCAAATACACTGATTGTGTCTTTCGGCGTGGGGTTTTCTGTGTATGTTTATCTGGAAGTGTGTGTGTTTTCCATTGAGATGAATAGAAAAGTGCTCACTGTGTGGAACAAGCACCTATGAGCATTCAGACATTCTGACAGACACAGAAAGATGGACACACACACAACATCTAATCCCTTCTATCACCTTGCTGCACACAGATCAGTCATGTGGCCATGTCATATCTCAGTGCAGAGGTGTGTGTGTGCGTCTGTGTGTGCGCATGTGCCAGTGTGTGTGTGTGTGTGTTTCAGTTCCCATCCCAGTGTGGGATAAGGATGACTGTGTCACAACGCAGGATTAATTGATTGCCGCTGCGTTCTCTAGATTTAATTTCCTCTGGAGAGGAGAGTGCATCCTAACAACAACTCCTCTCCTCTCCTCTCCTCTCCTCTCCTCTCCTCTCCTCTCCTCTCCTCTCCTCTCCTCTCCTCTCCTCTCCTCTCCTCTCCTCTCCTCTCCTCTCCTCTCCTCTCCTCTCCTCTCCTCTCCTCTCCTCTCCTCCTCACCGCTCTGACCAGCTACACCCCTGCCGAGACACTAAACTCAAACGTTACCGAGATGTTAGGCAATGTTTTTTTATAAAACGGTAAGACAATGTTGATGTGAGTTTTGAGAACAACGCTCCACTCAAACGTCACTGAGAACCTGCGTAAGCAGTTGTTGATTTATAAGAGCAGACTCAAACAGCAGTGGATCTGAAGATGTGGAGAAATAGAGGTGGAAAGAAAAAGAAAAGGAGGGAGGGGTAGGGAGAGAGGACAGAGGGAGGGGTAGGGAGAGAGGACAGAGGGAGGGGTAGGGAGAGAGGACAGAGGGAGGGGTAGGGAGAGAGGACAGAGGGAGAGAGAGAGGGAGGGAGGGGTAGGGAGGGAGGGAGGGAGGGGTAGGGAGAGAGGACAGAGGGGGGGGGGGGGGACCAGATGAGTCACCATAAAAGACCCCAGTCATGGTCTGGACAAGCATCCTCAATAAGCCTTCATAGAACATGGCTAGCAGTGGAATAAAGGTGGTTAGTGCTGAAGAGGTAATGTAAGGTAATGGATATTGGGGCGGCAGGTACCCTAGTGGGGTGGCAGGTAGCCTAGTGGTTAGAGCATTGGGCCAATAACCGACAGGTTGCTGCGATCGAATCCCTGAGCTGACAAGGTAAAAATCTGTCGCTCTACCCCTGAACAAGGCAGTTAACCCACTGTTCCTAGGCTGTCATTGTAAATGTAAAAAATTATTAACTAACTTGCCTTAAATTAAAACATATGGTTGGGTATGTACTGCCAGACATAGAGGTTCTGGGAGTCAAGGAATAAAAAAGGGCTTATATGAGAGAGGCAAGGTTATTTTGTGCTTGTGATAAGAATGTTAAGTGTTGGGTAGGTCCGTCTGTGTTTGTGTGTGTTTGTGTGTGGGTGTATAGCGTGCGTAAATCAGATCTCTGAGACATGGGCCCTACAGGGGTAAACCCAGCAGATTACATCAGAGAGTATTAGTCTTGTGTTGGTGTTTGCTTTAAATCTACAAACTCTTGTTCTCTCCAGGCGAGCTAACCCGCTGTCTCACTCTATTCTGATAAAGGATGCGCCTCAGATCCCCATGGCAACAGAACAGCTGGAGCTCCTGGAGTTGGGGCAGCTCCCAGTCTCAGAGACACTGTTGCACAGGAGCTGCACTGATCTGCTGTTTGTCTTTGGAAACTGGACCAGAGGGAGCCATTCTGGCTTGGAGAAGTTCCTTCCCCTGTCTGGAGAGATCTGTTTTTGGGGCTTAATTGGAAGCGAGAGAATCACAACACACTCTTCCCCCTCTGTGTTAAAAAAGCCCCTCTTCTCTTCTCTTCTTTCTCCTCTCATGCCTTTAAAGCTCTCTGTTTCCCTCTCTTCAAGGTCATTTTTTATTTCCCTTCCCCTCATCTCCAATTCCCTCTTGCTTCATCTCTCACTGTGCTTTTCTCTTGAACAACCCCCCCACTATCATGGTCTCTCCTCTTTCCCCTCATTAAAGACAGATCCAGGGGAACCTTATCAAGGACAACCTCACCAGGTACAGTGGGATGAAACCTTGAGAGGAACCAGACTCCATAGGAGCCCATCTTTTTCTGTCCAGCTGTACCAGAACTAGATACAGTATGAAGACCAGAAAGTTGTCAATCATATCTCAGAATCATAAAGGAAAGAATGAAGGAAGCATCCGACCAAACCCTGTTCTTTCTGCACAACACACTAAACACAGTGGATACAACACACTAAACACAGAGGATACAACACACTAAATACAGTGGATACAACACACTAAACACAGTGGATACAACACACTAAACACAGTGGACACAACACACTAACACAGTGGATACAACACACTAAACACAGTGGACACAACACACTTAACACAGTGGATACAACACACTAACACAGTGGATACAACACACTAAACACAGTGGACACAACACACTTAACACAGTGGATACAACACACTAACACAGTGGATACAACACACTAACACAGTGGATACAACACACTTAACACAGTGGATACAACACACTAAACACAGTGGATACAACACACTAAACACAGTGGATACAACACACTAAACACAGTGGACACAACACACTAACACAGTGGATACAACACACTAAACACAGTGGACACAACACACTAACACAGTGGATACAACACACTAACACAGTGGACACAACACACTAACACAGTGGATACAACACACTAAACACAGTGGATACAACACACTAAACACAGTGGACACAACACACTAACACAGTGGATACAACACACTAAACACAGTGGATACAACACACTTAACACAGTGGACATAACACACTAACACAGTGGATACAATACACTAAACACAGTGGATACAACACACTAACACAGTGGATACAACACACTAACACAGTGGACACAACATACTAAACACAGTGGATACAACACACTAACACAGTGGATACAACAGACTAAACACAGTGGATACAACACAATAAACACAGTGGATACAACATACTAAACACAGTGGATACAACACACTAACACAGTGGGTACAACACACTAACACAGTGGATACAACACGCTAAACACAGTGGATACAACACACTAAACACCGTGGATACAACACGCTAACACAGTGGATACAACACACTAAATACAATGGATAGGAATAGGAAATTAATAATAAGCCCATCTATTGAATAACATTGCATTAATAGCCCCTGAGCTGTGGAAAGAAATTCAATGAATTGTTAAGAGGACATTAAAAAAGGGAAATTAATAAAAACAAAGTAATTACCTGCGGATGATCTCCATCTAGTAATTAATAGCACTGGCATATGCCTGAAACAGATAGGCCTGCAAAGAATAATGAATTATGCTAATGTACGCCTCCAGGTATGGTTTTAGTCTCCGTTATCTTGATATTTCTGAACGGGTAATTTACTCAGGTTGCTAAGGATGCAGCTGTGATAAATGAGCAAATGGCCCTCACAGGTACCCTTAGAACATGAATGTGCAGATAGTGTAATGTTGGGGTAGTACACAGACTCCAGTAGTAGGGTTTTAGTCCCCATGGCATACTGAATACTTTACAGACAAACAAGCAGCAGCACAGACCTCTGAACTAGCTACTTATGAAGTCATATGATTTTTGCTTGAATTCCAATGGTGTTGGCTCAATTCAATTCACTGTTCCCTAAGCTATGCAACCTGTGTGTCTTGGAGGCTAATTGACTTTGCAATGTAAGAGGACGGATCTTGGAAAGTTACTGGTGACTGTAAGGCAAACAGACTGGCATGCTGTGTCCTTCACAGACCCAGGGACAGTTATGCACGCACACGTACACACGCACGACTGCCCTCCGCAATTATCCCTAGTGTGTATCCATCAAGATAAATGAGAGATGAGAAGTTTAAGTGGTTGAGACTTGGCCAGGGTCCTAATGACTGGCCTATGACTGACAGGGAGACCAACCACACCATCGACAACTGTCACGTCCGATCACAACACACTTCCTCTGGCCCGGGAGAGCAGAGAGGAGAGGCAGGGAGGGACACAGAGAAAGAAAGACAAAATAAATAAAGAAAGGGAGACGAGGAAGAAGAGAGAGATTGATTACTCCAGTCAGAGACTAGCTGAGTGTAACAGTGGGACCCCAAGGAGCACAGATCAGCTGCCTGACTATATCTCTGCCATTTAATTATGTCACCCACACCCACATCCAAAATGATACCATGGATTTGCTGGATTTCCTGTGTGTGTGTGTGTGTGTGTGTGTGTGTGTGTGTGTGTGTGTGTGTGTGTGTGTGTGTGTGTGTGTGTGTGTGTGTGTGTGTGTGTGTGTGTGTGTGTGTGTGTGTGTGTGTGTGTGTGTGTGTGTGTGTGTGTGTGTGTGTGTGTGTGTGTGTGCATATAAAGTACCAGACGCAAGTTTGGACACCTACTCATTCAATGTTTTTCTTAATTTGTACTATTTTCTACATTGTAAACTATGAAATAACACATATGGAATTATGTAGTAACCAAAAAAGTGTTAAATAAATCCAAATTTATTTTATATTTGAGATTCTTCACAGTAGCCACCCTTTGCCTTGATGACAGCTTTGCACACTCTTGGCATTCTCTCAACCAGCTTCATGAGGTAGTCACCTGGAATTAATTTCAATTAACAAGCGTGCCTTGTTAAAATATAATTTGTGGAATTTATTTCCTTATTAATGCATTTCAGTCAATCAGTTGTGGCAAGGTAATGGTGTTATACAGAAGATAGCCCTATTTGGTAAAAGACCAAGTCCATATTATGGCAAGAACCGCTCAAATAAGCAACGAGAAACAACAGTCCAGCATTACTTTAATACCATTTGAAAGGAAACACTTTGAAGTTTGTGGAAATGTTAAAATCATGTAGAGAAATACAACGCATTCGATCTGGTAAGAGATAATACAAAGAAAAAAACATGCTCTTTTGTATTTTTTTTGTTCCATCATCTTTGAAATGCAAGAGAAAGACCATAATGTATTATTCCAGCCCAGGCGCAATTTAGATTTTGGCCACTAGATGACAGCAGTGTATGTGTAAAGTTTTAGACTGATCCAACGAACCATTGTATTTCTGTTCAAAATGTTGTATCAGGACTGCCCAAATGTGCCTAATTGGTTTATTAATACATTTTCATGGACATAACTGTGCACTCTCCTCAAACAATAGCATTGTATTCTTTCACTGTAATAGCTACTGTAAATTGGAAAGTGCAGTTAGATTAACAAGAATTTAAGCTTTCTGCCCATATCAGATATGTCTATGTCCTGGAAAATGTTCTTATTACTTAGCTCAACCGTCCCGTGGGGGGGGACACCGATCCTGTAGAAGTAACCTCTTAGAGCTCCCCCTCTATACTGCCCCTGTTGGAGAAAGTGCGTACCCATAGTAAACTGAAAATATTTTTTCCCAAAATTGCTAATATATGCATATAAAAATTATTATTGAATAGAAAACACTCTAAAGTTTCTAAAACCGTTTAAATTATGTCTGTATGTAAAGCAGAACTCTCAGGGCAGCCTTTCTCCCAAATCCTCTCTTGTGAAGAGAAAAGTTGGGTCAACTTTGACGTCATGGCCCCCCCCCCCCCTCCCCAGGCAGCTACGGATCCAGGAACAGTCTCTATCTGTTCAGCGCGATGTCAGCTTTCAAATGGCACGTTCATTGTGAGAATCCCACGAGCCCTGCACGTTTCCCGGGCGAAATTGCTCGTGTCCCACTGAAAAACAGGCACTCTTTTGCGCGCAGCAGATTTGGACTACGTCTTTTTCCATGATCCAGCATTTGAAACCGGATTGTCTGTTCGCGCTGATCTTTGTTCTACATGCTAAAAACATCATAAAGCTTGATTTTTCACATTGTTTGACCAGTTTAGTGGACATATAATATGTAAATTGGAAGTTTTGATGCGCAAGAGTGCTGGACCAGAAGTCATTTTGGATGCATTTCAGCCGAAGCTGTTAACATGTGCTAATACAGAGATACACAACGTGAAACCAAAAGATGTATTGGGTAAGTATGACTCCTTCTACGTCTCCTGATGGAAGAACATCAAAGGTAAGGGAATATTTATGTGGTTATTTGGTGTTTCTGTGGACTCCAAACGTAGAGGAGACATACTGCTAATATCTGAGCGCTGACTCATAGTATAGCCCAGTGAACGATGTCTGTAACGTTAAAAATAAATGTAATACAGCGGTTGCATTAAGAAGAAGTGTATCTTTGTAAATATATGTAGAACATGTATATTTAGTCATGTTTATTGCTTGTTATCTGACGTTATCTGTCGGAGCTATCATCATTTCTCCTGACATTTTAGTAGCATTTTTTGAAATGTCGTCATTGTAAACCGAGATTTATGGATATAAATGGCATATTATTGAAAAAAATTAAATGTACTGTGTAACATGTAATATTACTGTCATCTGATGAAGATTTTCAAAAGGTTAGTGAATTATTTATTTTTTAATCCTACTTTTAAATTTGATTTTTTTCTGGGACAAAATCGCCTTTTGTTTCGGTGGTTATCTAATATAAATATGTGCTATGTTTTCGCCGTAAAACATTTTAGGAATCTGACTTGCTGGGTAGATTAACAAGATGTTTATCTTTCATTTGAGCTATTGGACTTGTTAATGTGTGGAGGTTAAATATTTTTAGGAATATTTTTGCGTTCCATGCGCCACCTTCCAGCTGAACGTGGGGGGGGGGGTGTTCCCAAATTGGAACCCTACTCCCCTTCTGAAAATTGCATATTTTAGGTGAAAATTGAGAAAAAAGGTCCGATCCTTAAGAGGTTTTTAAGACATGAAGGTCAGTCAGTCCGGAAAATTTCAAGAACTGCAGTCGCAAAAAACATCAAGCGCTATGATGAAACGGGCTCTCATGAGGTCCGCCACAGGAAACGATTACCCAGAGTTACCTCTGCTATATAAAATGGTGCCGCAGAGGATGGCTGTCATTTCATGGGCTCTCTTATTGTTTTGTTCGCATTTTTGTAACTTATTTTGTACATAATGTTGCTGCTATGACCGTAAAGAGCTTCCGGAAATCAGAACAGCGATTACTCACCTTTAACTGGATGAAGAATTTCTCTTTAATGATTCAGATGAGAGGGATTTACTCCAGACAACCGAACATGCCCTCATCCCTGTCATTCACAGGAGAAAGAGGTTGAAAAGAGATCGGGGTGCCTTGTGAGGATCCGCCGACGAGTGGCTAATCTGCCCTTGCCATCCGTATTACTGGCCAACGTACAATCACTGGAAAATAAATGAGCTAAAAGCACGTATAGCCTACCAATGGGACATTAAAAACTGTAATATCTTATGTTTCACCGAGTCGTGGCTGAACAAAGACATGAATAACATACAGCTGGCAGGTTATACACTGCATCGGCAGGATAGAACAGCAGCCTCTGGTAAAACAAGGGGTGGCGCGCCAACAACGATAAGATCACCAACAACGATGAGATGGCATATAGGGAGGAGGTCAGAGACCTGGCCGTGTGGTGCCAGGACAACAGCCTCTCCCTCAACATGATCAAGATTAAGGAGATGATTGTGGACTACAGGAAAAGGAGGACCGAGCATACCCCCCATTCTCTTCAACGGGGCTGTAGTGGATCACTTTGAGAGCCTCAAGTTCCTTGGTGTCCACATCACCAACAAACTAACATGGTCCAAGCACAGCAAGACAGTCGTGAAGAGGGCACGCATGGGTCCTCAGATCCTCAAAAGGTTCTACAGCTGCACCATCGACAGCATCGACTGGTTGCATCACTGCCTGGCTCGGCCTACGAGCAGACTACTGAACATCTAATCAAATGGTTTCCCAGACTACTTGCATTGACCCCCCCCACCTATTTTACGCTGCTGCTACTCTCTGTTATTACATCTATGCATAAGTCACTTTAATAACTCTACCCACATGGTCCTTCTGTAGCTCAGTTGGTAGAGCATGGCGCTTGTAACGCCAGGGTAGTGGGTTCGATCCCCGGGACCACCCATACGTAGAATGTATGCACACATGACTGTAAGTCGCTTTGGATAAAAGCGTCTGCTAAATGGCATATATTATTATTATATTATATATGACCTCAATTACCTCAACTAACCGGAGCCCACACATTGACTCTGTTCCGGTACCACCTGTATATAGCCTCGCTATTGTTATTTTACTGCTGCTCTGTAATTATTTGTTACTTTATTTATTTTATTTATTTATTTAAATTAAAACTGCATTGTTGGGTAAGGGTTTGTGAGTAAGCATTTCACTGTAAGGTCTATATTTGTATGTTGTATTCGGGGCATGTGACAAATACAATTTGATTTGGCTTGATTTGTTTTGCAGAGGATAAATTTACGAGAGTTAACTGCACCTCAGATTGCATTCCAAATAAATGCTTCACAGAGTTCAAGTAACAGACACATCCCAATATCAACTGTTCAGAGGAGACTGTGTGAGTCAGACATGCATGGTTAAATTGCTGCAAAGAAACCACTACTAAAGGACAACAATAAGAAGAAGAGACTTGCACGGGCCAAGAAACACGAGTAAATGGACATTAGACCGGTGGAAATCTGTCCTTTGGTCTGATGAGCTCAAATTTGAGATTTTCGGTTCCAACTGTCGTGTCTTTGTGAAACGCAGAGAAGGTGAACGGATGATCTTCGCATGTGTGGTTCCCACCGTGAAGCATGGAGGAGGAGGTGTGATGTATGGGGGTGCTTTGCTGGTGACACTCAGTAATTCATTTAGAATTCAAGTGACACTTAGCCGGCATGGTTACCACAGCATTCTGCAGCGATACGCCATCCCACCTGGTTTGCACTTAGTGGGACTATCATTTTTTTTTCAATATGACAATGACCCAAAACACACTTCCAGGCTGTGTAAGAGATATTTGACAAAGAAGGAGAGTGATGGAGTGCTGCATCAGGTGACCTGACCTCCACAATCACCCGACCTCAATCCAATTGAGATGGTTTCGGATGAATTGAACCGTAGAGTGAAGGAAAAGCAGCCAACAAGTGCTCAACATATTTGGGAACTCCTTCAATACTGTTGGAAAAGCATTCCTCATGAAGCTGGTTGAGAGAATGCCAAGAGTGTGAAAAGCTGTCATCAAGGCAAAGGGTGGCTACTTTGAAGAATCTCAAATATAAAATATATGTTGATTTGTATAACACATTTTTGGTTACTTCATGATTCCATATGTGTTATTTAATAGTTTTGATGTCTTCAATATTATTCTACAATGTAGAAAATGTAGTACAAATAAATAAAAACCCTTGAATGAGTAGGTGTGTCCAAACTTTTGACTGGTACTGTACCTGTGTGGGTGTGTTTGTGTGTCTGTGTGTGTGGTAAACTAAGAGTAATGTTTATTGGCGTTAATGTGTCTATTTAATGATTAATGCCAACATCACAGGTAAGTAAGTCTGTGAGCAGCATAGCTTGACCTGTCCTCTCCCTCTGACCACTCTACACCTGCAATCACCATTCAGTATGTGTTGTATGTGATTATGCCTGTTTCCACATATCCATAATACCAGGGGAGGCCAGTAGGCCTGTGGACGTATATAGGGATACGTGTGAGTGTGTACCTGAGTGTGTATCTGTGTGTGTGTGCGTGTCTGAAACGGTACAGTAAGAGATTGCCAGAGAGCTGTATACATACTGTAAGTACAGTATGTATACCAGGAATACCTGTCACAATGCAAGCTTTGTTTTAAGCGAGAAAGAACCCTCAGCCGTGTGTGGATTTGTATGTGTTTGTATACAGGATCGGACCATTTTCTTTACATTTTCACATAAAATGACACACAGTACTCAAATCTAACTGCCTGTAGCTCAGGACATTAAACAAGGAAATGCATATTCATGGTACCATTTGAAAGGAAACACTTTGGAGTTTGTGTAAATGTGAAATGAATGTAGGAGAATATAACACATTAGATCTGGTAAAAGAAAATACATAGAAAAAAACAACTGCTTTTTTTTCTTATACCATCATCTTTGAAATGCAAAAGGAAGGCCATAATGTATTATTCCAGCCCAGGCGCAATTTAGATTTTGGCCACTAGATGACAGCAGTGTATGTGCAAAGGTTTAGACTGATCCAATGAACCATTGTATTTCTGTTCAAAATGTTGTATCAAGACTGCCCAAATATGCCTAATTGGTTTATTAATAACTTTTCAAGTTCATAACTGTGCACTCTCCTCAAACAATAGCATGGTATTATTTCACTGCTATAGTTACTGTAAATTGGACAGTGCAGTTACATTAACAATAATTTAAGCTTTCTGCCAATATCAGATATGTCTATGTCCTGGAAAATGTTTCTGTTATAACCTCATGCTAATCACATTAGCCTACGGTAGCTCAACCGTCCCGTGGGGGATCCACCGATCCTGTAGAGGATATGTGTGTGTGTGTGTGTGTGTGTGTCTGTGTTTGTATATGTGTGTGTGTGCATGTGTTTGTACATGTGTGTGTGCATGTGTGTATGTGTGTGCATGTTAACCTCTCTCTGACTCAATTATTTCTCCGCCAAAGGCAATTAGGATTAAAACTTTCCAGCGCAGCAGAAGAAAATAGCAATTCATTTGCTGGCAATATGACAATAAAAATGAAATTGGTTTCTTTAAGGCAAGAAGATATAAAAAATTATGTATTTTCCGCATCCGGATGACATTTTCCGTTAAAAAAAGCTTTTTAGTTTTCTTTTCTAAGCAATAACTCTGGACATGAAGGGCATTGAGATTAAAGGAAAGCTAGGAGTGTGCCAGACAATATACCTTCTGTACTGTAGGGCAAGACGTTCTCATAACAAACCTTACAGTGACCCAGACTAATAGAAAACCACATTGTAAAGCAAGTAAAACACCTACGACAACTCTAGAACAACAACCTGCACAGAAACTGAAGGAATAATGACATCACTATGATACCTCTTACTGTAAACAATGGACTGCTCAGTGACTTGTAGAGCCCATCCATCTAACCTGCTGTAAAGCAAACAACCTTTACTGTATCGCTTACATCAATGCTATGATAGATACACACAGATACAATACTTGTTTTTCTTTCTATTCATACATAGTGGCTGTTTTTCACACCAGTACCCTGGGCTTAGACAGACACACACACACAAAAATACACACTGACATGTCAAAGTTACTGAAGTGAAACTTTAAAAGACCCACTGTGTTGAAACTCCACACCCTGTCAATCACAACAAATGACAGTGTGCACCGTGCACACACCCATCCAAGCGCACGCACACACTTTCTCTCTCTCTGGTGTGTGTACGACTTCATGACTAACACTGTGGATATGAAAGAAAGATGGAGGATAACTTTTATCCCTCCATCAATTGCTGACCGTGTCTTCTCGTGTCCTCTTCCTCTCTTGTCTGCAAATAGCAGCCTGTAATTGGCTAGTCTCCCCGAAGTCTCTTTCCGTGACAAATACACAAACTCATTCCCTTTCCTGTGTGATTGATTTCTTTGCTCTTGTTTACCATTCATCTCTCTGACTACATACTTCCTCTTAAGCTAATGCATTTTCATCATGGTGATAGAGGAATGACTTTTCCTCTGTTGGCAAGCTCTTAGTGTTGTGTTGTGGGCTTGGCAGCAGATCCTTTGAGAGTTGTGGCATGGTAAATGAAAGAGGATTGATTGACGTACAACAGCTCATGTTTTCATATGTCAACTCAATGAGCGGCCATTAAGAGGCCATCTCTGACATAGAGGCCATCTCTGCTGCAACACAGTGTCTGTTTAATGCATCTATTGGTATGCAGAAGAAGAACACAACCAGGAACATTACTGTATGAACATTGAATATTTGTCTTTCAATTGAGCGTGTTTCTTCCAGGTAAGACAAAATAAGAGTACCAGTTCAAGGTTGTTGAGGTACTGGGGTGAGCAAGACACCAAAATAAGAGTACCAGTTCAAGGTTCTTGAGGTACTGGGGTGAGCAAGACACCAAAATAGACATGTACGACACCACATGAGAGCATGAAACAGCATGTGAAAATTCCCCCATATCTGTAAATGATAGCAGGCCCGAATCCATTTCATTTGCATTGCTTTCTGCGTCCACCAGACCACAGAGCCAGTGTGTAACTGGCGCAGTAGAAGGGCGAGGCAGTGGCAATGTGTGTCTCTCTCTATCTGACTCATATTGTCTCCTCTTGTGCTGGAGTCCATGGGGACCGTCACTATGCTCCCATTCAGACACAGTGCAATTAAGGCCGCTTTTACAGCACACAGCTATTCCACAGACATTAAGGTGGGGGCGCTGAACATATAGTTTCCAAGCTTTAAATCGGCCGCACTAAAAAGAGAGAAATAAAGCCTTCCATCAGACAGTAAAGTTTATGAAGAATGCAAGCAAGGTTATTACCCCATGCCAGCGCATTGATGAGTTACTGATGACAGAGGGAGGAAAAGAGAAAGAGAAAGGGAGGGGGGATGAAGGAATGGGCCATGCCAACAGGAGAAGAAAGAAGAAGGACAGAGAAAGGTAAAGATAAAACCCGATGAGGGGAGAAAAGTGAACAGAGGACACCAGACAGAAAGAAAGAAAACAGTGAGAGATGAGGAGAGGTAGAGAACGGGATAGATGTAAGAGACAGACACTATTCGTGGCTATAGGAATTTGCCTAATAGCAGTGATGAAGCCGGTGAGGATTCCTCCTCAGCCCCATAATCCTCTTATCAGAGGTGATTGCTGCACTGTGAAGCCACTGCTTACAGTGAAACTGGTGATGGCAGAGCCTTAATGGCGGGAGATTTGTCTTCTGAGCTCATTGCAGGATATAATTGAGCTCAGGGAACAAAGCAGGTACGAGCTAAGTGGGTGACCGAGGCTTTCTGCATGATACCGCCAAATATACGGTTATCTGTAAAGCTACCTGAATGATGGGGGCTTTGACCTGGTTACAGTGTATAGACATATGATTATAGCTCTGCAAAATACCACTAGGAATCATTCCTGGGGATATGACCTGAGCTACTGGGAGGATGTGAGTTCCTATGGATCCCTCATCAATCATCAGACTTCATTTACCTGGGTTCATTCACTGAGGTTTCTGACCACTCAGAAAGGTAGTCTCCAATAGCCTTCATAGCTGAACCAATGCATTATGGTGCAGGTTAAAGCATGGGGGGCAGTATACCAAATACTGTACACGCTTTCCTTCTTGACTCATATAATTTCTCTCAGACACCCTTGAGGATCATTGGGTGGTGCCAAAAGGTGAAAAGCCCTGACCTTAGAGATCCTTTTTATGTCTCTATTTGGTTTGGTCAGGGTGTGATTTGGAGTGGGTATTCTATGTTTCATTATTTGTATTTCTATGTTTTGGCCGGGTAGGGTTCTCAATCAGGGACAGCTGTCTATCATTGTCTCTGATTGAGAACCATACTTAAGTCTCCCTTTTCCCACCTGTCTTTGTGGGAGGATGACTTTTGTTTACGGCACATAGCCTGTAGCTTCACGGTGGTTTTCTTGTTTGTTGTTTTGTTGGCGTCATTTTTTATAATGAAAGAAAATATACGCTCACCACGCTGCACCTTGGTCCACTTCCTTCAACAGCCGTGACACCATGTCATGTGACATAGCCTCTTTGCTTGATCTGTAAGGAATTACCAGGTCAATCATTAAAGCATTTGACCTCTGATATTAAAGCAAAAGGGGCGGCAGGTAACCTAGTGGTTAGAGGGTTGGATCGAATCCCCGAGCTGTGGTTAGAGCGTTAGAGCGTTAGAGCGTTAGATCAAATCCCTGAGCTGACAAGTCTGAAAATCTGTTGTTCTGCCCCTGAACAAGGAAGTTAACCCACTGTTCCCCTGGTACGCTGGCATTGTAAATACGAATTTGTTAAAAACCTCTCTAACCAGCTACTTCCCCCACTCCCAACCAAGACATGGTGCTCATAATTGTACCTCATTAACAATAAAAGCCTACCCTCCCTATTTTATACTATATCCCACATGCACTGATATCATGTATTGCTTTACTGTAAAGGATATATTCCTATAATGGGAAAGGTGTGGTGTGCAGAGTGTTAACAGTGCGGTGAAAGAACATGCTCCTCTATCACCTCCTGAATGTATGAAGTATGGAGTGTTTCATTTCCCACTAACCTCTGACTGAATCACAGACAATGAGGAGGCCAGTTATTTACAACACAAACCCGGCTGAACGACACACAGACCAATTAGAACCCTGACACTAGCCTCTGAGCCCATATCCCATAAGGACATTTGGACCTTTATTTTTGGAAGGGAATCAAAGAACAACAAAAAATGGAAACAAAGCAAAAACATGAAAGGGTTCCATTTGTATTCAAGAGCTGCTTCTTCTCTTCTCTTCATTGTACCTTTGATGTTGTATTTTCACTGGAGAATAACAGGGGTAACTTTGCACACCTGCAAAAGCTTTCTGACTTTATCACACAAGGGTTGACATTCTCATAGTTCAACAGCTCCTCCCCTCCTCCACCTCCCCCCTCTGCACTAAATTACAGGCAGCGCAGTAATTTGTGTTCAGTGATAAGGAGGTCAGTGTGTGATGCTGATCTGTGTGTTTGTTTCCCCCACTGTGAGCATGGTGTCTGTGTGGCCACTAAGCACTACAAGATGTTCCATGGCCCGTTAGGAGATAACGTTCTCAGGAGCCAGAGCCCTGCTGTACAGATGAGGTAGAACAGACAGACCAAGTCAAGTTACCATCACAGCTTTATACACACACAGTGTCAGTCACCATCACAGCTTTATACACACACAGTTTCAGTCACCATCACAGCTTTATACACACACAGTGTCAGTCACCATCACAGCTTTATACACACACAGTGTCAGTTACCATCACAGCTTTATACACACACAGTTTCAGTCACCATCACAGCTTTATACACTCACAGTGTCAGTCACCATCACAGATTTATACACATAGTTTCAGTTACAATCAGAGATTTATACACACACAGTGTCAGTCACCATCACATATTTATACACACACAGTTCCACAGAGTCAGACCCCATCAATTATAACATGATGTCAATGCAGACTATTTCTAGGAGCCCATTCTGTATGAGTTCATCCCAAATGTGTGTACAAATAAATAAACAACATGAAATAAACAACAATCAAATATTCCCATTATGTGCTGAATGAGGAGAAATCCTCTCCATTCTTGTGCTGGACAGCCTCTGGGCAGTTGGAGTGGGGAGGGTGTAATGGAGGCTATGTGTGTATTGTGAGTGAGACAGATTGCAGGGCTGATCCCTAGGAGAGGAACATAACCTCCATTTACTGACTCATAGGAAATGTGCTCTGCCGCAACTAGGTTAATTGCACACAAAAACAGCCTGAATTACTGTGGGCTGTGTACGTGTGTGTGTGTTTTCCTGTGTGTGTGTGTGTATTGTCCTGCGTGCGTGTACAAGAACAAATTCCACTATAACCATCCAAACTGTTCATTACTGTAGCAGCCATATTAACCTCCTCCTCCATATGCCAAATGGAGACATCCAGTTAGATCACACAGACTCTTAATGTCACTGGTGATGGTTATCCCCTCCCACCAATCTGATTCAATTAGAATGGATTCATTTCATCTTCGGAATGACGGCTGAATACGATGGGAGGGCAGATATCATATGTAATTAGGGGTCTGCTAAGATATGGCCCAAAATGGATGGCTGCTATATTAAAAGAGGAAAAGAGAGGAAGGTATTTAATTTTCTGATGAGGGCTAGATTGTGAAATGTTCCTGGTGAGGGTAGGCAACAACATCTCCACCCTGCTGATCCTCAAAACTGGGACCCCACAAGGGTGCGTTCTCAGCCCCCTCCTGTACTCCCTGTTCACCCATGACTGTGTGGCCATGCACGCCTCCAACTCAATCATCAAGTTTGCAGACGACACTACAGAGGTAGGCTTGATTACCAACAATGACGAGACAGCCTACAGGGAGGAGGTGAGGGCCATCAGAGTGTGGTGCCAGGAAAATAACCTCACACTCAACGTCAACAAAACAAAGGAGATGATCTTGGACTTCAGGAAACAGCAGAGAGAGCACCCAACAGCACCTCTGCAACCTCAGGAGGCTGAAGAAATTTGGCTTGTCCCCGAAAACACTCACAAACTTTTACAGATGCACAATCGAGAGCATCCTGTAGGCTGTATTACCACCTGGTACGGCAACTGCTCCGCCCACAACCGTAAGGCTCTCCAGAGGGTAGTGAAGTCTGCACAACGCATCAACAGGGGCAAACTACCTGTCCTCCAGGACACCTAGACCCCCCGATGTCACAGGAAGGCCAAAATGATCATCAAGGACAACAACCACCCGAGCCACGGCCTGTTCGCCCTGCTATCATCCAGAAGGCGAGGTCAGTACAGGTGCATCAAAGCTGGGACCGAGAGACTGAAAAACAGCTTCTATCTCAAGACCATCAGACTGTTAAACAGCCATCACTAACATTGATTGGCTGCTGCCAACATACTGACTCAAATCTCTAGCTACTTTAATAATAAAAAATTGGATGTAATAAATGTGTCACTAGTCACTTTAAAACAATGCCAATGTTTACATTATACATTACTCATCGCATATGTATATACTGTACTCTATACCATCTACTGCATCTTAGCTATGCCGCACGGCCATCGTTCATCCATATATTTTTATGTACATATTCTTATTCATTCCTTTACACTTGTGTGTATAAGGTAGTTGTTGAGAAATTGTTAAATTAAATTAATTAATTAATTAATTAAATTACTATTACTGCACAGTCTCGAGCCGAGTGTCTGGAACTCTATTGGAGGAATGCAACACCGTTCTTCTAAGAGAAATTCCATAATTTGGTGTTTTGTTGATGATGGTGGGTGATGATGTGTTAGGCGTCGCTCTAGAATCTCCCATAAGTGTTAAATTGGGTGACTAAAACGTACACACACACACACACACACACACACACACACACACACACACACACACACACACACACACACACACACACACACACACACACACACACACACACACACACACACACACACACACACACACACACACACACACACACACACTTTTAAACCCCTATGCTCCTTTGAGACTCCTCTAAGTTACTGAGATTTCTTCTTCTAGCCATGGTGACCAGAATAATGGCATTTTTATACATGACCATGTATTTACTTTAAGTGTTTCCTTTATGATGGCAGTTACCTGTACCTTCCATTAACCTATTATAGCACATACATAATGTGATGTGGAACACACTGCAGGAGGTTGTTAACACAGAGCTTAATCTTCCTCCTGAAGCTGTCACATTAGCAGCTAAACACTGCCATGTCTCTTTATACTGTTACCCTTCCTCCTACCTCCTCAAAGCCACCTTAAAATAACACGTTGGAGCAGTACACACTAACACATATCAAATCACTATCTAACTGGTTAGGTTTTCTAACTGGTTAGGCTTTCTAACTGGTTAGTCTTTCTAACTGGTTAGGTTTTCTAACTGGTTAGGCTTTCTAACTGGTTAGGCTTTCTAACTGGTTAGGTTTTCTAACTGGTTAGGCTTTCTAACTGGTTAAGCTTTCTAACTGGTTAGGTTTTCTAACTGGTTAGGCTTTCTAACTGGTTAGGTTTTCTAACTGGTTAGGCTTTCTAACTGGTTAGGTTTTCTAACTGGTTAGGCTTTCTAACTGGTTAGGCTTTCTAACTGGTTAGTCTTTCTAACTGGTTAGGTTTTCTAACTGGTTAGGTTTTCTAACTGGTTAGGCTTTCTAACTGGTTAGGCTTTCTAACTGGTTAGGTTTTCTAACTGGTTAGGCTTTCTAACTGGTTAGGTTTTCTAACTGGTTAGTCTTTCTAACTGGTTAGGCTTTCTAACTGGTTAGGTTTTCTAACTGGTTAGGCTTTCTAACTGGTTAGGCTTTCTAACTGGTTAGGTTTTCTAACTGGTTAGGCTTTCTAACTGGTTAGTCTTTCTAACTGGTTAGGTTTTCTAACTGGTTAGGCTTTCTAACTGGTTAGGTTTTGGAACTGGTTAGGCTTTCTAACTGGTTAGGCTTTCTAACTGGTTAGGCTTTCTAACTGGTTAGGTTTTCTAACTGGTTAGGCTTTTGTAACTGGTTAGGTTTTCTAACTGGTTAGGTTTTCTAACTGGTTAGGCTTTCTAACTAGTTAGGTTTTCTAACTGGTTAGGATTTCTAACTGGTTAGGTTTTCTAACTGGTTAGGCTTTCTAACTGGTTAGGCATTCTAACTGGTTAGGCTTTCTAACTGGTTAGGCTTTCTAACTGGTTAGGCATTCTAACTGGTTAGGCTTTCTAACTGGTTAGGCTTTCTAACTGGTTACGTTTTCTAACTGGTTAGGCTTTCTAACTGGTTAGGTTTTCTAACTGGTTAGGCTTTCTAACTGGTTAGGCTTTCTAACTGGTTAGGTTTTCTTAGTGGCTTAAAACACATACCATTGGTTTTCAATTAGGTTTAGATGAAACAGGTTTGAAATGCCGCTGGGACAGAGATATGTTTTATTGATTTGTGGAGAAATTCAGGGTGTTATCTTTCATTGTCTGATTAAACATGATCATGATCAAATCACATGTGTTGGAAAGGGACGCTCAGAGGGTGGGCTTCGTCTGAGAGGAGATCTACTCTGATTGTGTAAGGGCATTCTCTCCCTCAGGCTGGGAAGGAGGGGATGATGGGGGAGGAGTTAAAGAGGAGGTAAGGTAGGGGTGGTGTGGGATTGGGTGACAGACCTGGCCAATAAGATAGCACAGCTTTATCACTCAGGCCCATGGGGGATTTCAGGACCTGACGCGCGCACACGCCCACGCCCACGCCCACACACACACACACACACACACACACACACACACACACACACACACACACACACACACACACACACACACACACACACACACACACACACACACACACACACACACACACACACACACAGATATACAGCATGGCAGTTATAACACCTGTCATTGTCTTAGTGACCTGTACAATAGAAGTGCTATCATGAGGATGAAGTCGTAACCTTTATGACATGATAAAAGTAATGGCAAGGGATGGAATGACCCTTCTAACTCAGCGGTGAAAACACAATACCACACATAGCGTGTTCCTTTGAAAAGCTCTGACTGCCACGGTGAACTCATTGCCCATCAGACACTCTACCCACACACACTGCTGCACCATTTCACTAGGAGCCATATTGGATTCATCCTCTGCTGCAGCACCATCTGTTTAGTTACACCAGGGCTGTGACAGGTTTCTCATACCATGAGAGAGACACATACCAACACCTCATCATCTCACTATGTGAAGTGGTCCCAGTTCAAACTTTCAGGTTTTTCCTCCAACATGAATTTTTGACTCAAATTCTGTGTGTGACCTGTACAGTGTATGTAGCCCCTCCTCTCCCCCAGCGTCATTATGGGGTGACAAATGAATCTGTTAACGGAACAAGCCGGGCGCAGTCTCCCTTATTGAAATATCACTTTGCATGTGGGAATTAGAGAGTGTTAGTGAATAACTCAGAGAGACTGGTGCTCGGAGGCCAGACACACAGAGAGGCAGATTAGACCATGCATCTTAGTTAACACCCCCACATACACCACACTACGCACCACAGATGAAATATGTCTGTCCCCGCATGCCTTCCGCCTTTCTCTCTTCAATTCTCTCCATCTCTCTAACTCACTCTCAAGCTTTATGTCTTAGTCGAGCTCAGTGGATATGTTAGCATGAACATTTTGAGGTACAAAAAAAATATATATTTTGTAGATGCATGCCAGCAACTACACAACACAACACAAGACTAAACAATACATGAATTGCTGTTTAAAGGCACAGTCAATTTAGTGTCTGTGAATTATAAGTGAAATAATCTGTCTGTAAACAATTGTTGGAAAAATGACTTGTGTCATGCACAAAGTAGATGTCCTAACCGACTTGCCAAAACTATAGTTTGTTAACAAGACATTTGTGGAATGGTTGAAAACGAGTTTTAATGACTCCAACCTAAGTGTATGTAAACTTCCGACTTCAACTGTATCATTTATCTTCATATGACAAAGATTGAAAAGGATTTAAAATCAAATCAAAGTTTATTGTCACATGCGCCAAATACAACAGTGAAATGCTTACTTACAAGCCCTAACCAATAGTGAAATGCTTACTTACAGGCTCTAACCAATAGTGAAATGCTTACTTACAGGCTCTAACCAATAGTGAAATGCTTACTTACAAGCCCTAACCAATAGTGAAATGCTTACTTACAGGCTCTAACCAATAGTGAAATGCTTACTTACAGGCTCTAACCAATAGTGAAATGCTTACTTACAGGCTCTAACCAATAGTGAAATGCTTACTTACAGGCTCTAACCAATAGTGAAATGCTTACTTACAGGCTCTAACCAATAGTGAAATGCTTACTTACAGGCTCTAACCAATAGTGAAATGCTTACTTACAGGCTCTAACCAATAGTGAAATGCTTACTTACAGGCTCTAACCAATAGTGCAAAAAAGGTATTAGGTGAACAATAGGTAAGTAAAGAAATAAAACAACAGTAAAAAGACAGGCTATATACAGTAGCGAGGCTATATACAGTAGCGAGGCTATATACAGTAGCGAGGCTATATACAGTAGCGAGGCTATAAAAGTAGCAAGGCTACATACAGACACAGGTTAGTCAGGCTGATTGAGGTTGTATGTACATGTAGATATGGTTAAAGTGACTATGCATATATGATGAACAGAGAGTAGCTGTAGAGTAAAAGATGGGTTGGCGGGTGGTGGGTGGGACACAATGCAGATAGTAGAAGTATGTACATTTTCTTTTATTTTACCTTTATTTAACTAGGCAAGTCAGTTAAGAACAAATTCTTATTTTCAATGACAGCCTAGGAACAGTGGGTTAACTGCCTGTTCAAGGGTAGAACGACAGATTTGTACCTTGTCAGCTTGGGGATTTGAACTTGTAACATTTCGGTTACTAGCCCAACACCCTAACCACTAAGCTACCCTGCCGCCCCATGAATTGACGTAGTATGTACATGAATGTATAGTTAAAGTGACAATGCATATATGATGAACAGAGAGTAGCTTAAAAGAGGGGTTGGCGAGTGGTGGGGCACAATGCAGATAGCCCGGTTAGCCAATGTGCGGGAGCACTGGTTGGTCGGCCCAATTGAGGTAGTATGTACATGAATGTATAGTTAAAGTGACTATGCATATATGATAAACACAGAGTAGTGTAACAGTATAACTTTAGTCCGTCCCCTGCCCATACCCGGGCACGAACCAGGGACCCTCTGCACACATCAACAACAGTCACCCACGAAGCATCGTTACCCATCGCTCCACAAAAGCCGCAGCCCTTGAGGAGCAAGGGGAATTACTACTTCAAGGTCTCAGAGCAAGTGACGTCACTGATTGACACGCTATTTAGCGCGCACCGCTAACTAAGCTAGCCGTTTCACATCCGTTACACTAGCAGCAGTGTAAGGGTTGGGGGGAGGCACACAATGCAAATAGTCCGGGTAGCCATTTGCCAGTAGATTGTCGATGTTTCATGATGATGACTGCTTGTATACCTTGCCAGGTAAGATTTTGAAAGTATGACGTAGAAACGTGATTTTACATTATCTGTGACCAATGACCTTGAGCATTTTTGGATGGGCACTTCTAATGTAAATCTATGGCAGCACTGAAGTGGCTGGGGTGGTGACGTTGAAGAATCTCACATACAAAATATATTTGTATTTGCTTAACACTTTTGGTACACTTCATTTTTTGTTGTTGGTATATACAGTTGAAGTCGGAAGTTTACATACACTTTGGTTGGAGTTAAACTAGTTTTTCAACCACTCCACAACCTATAGTTTTGGCAAGTCGGTGAGGACATCTTCTAAGTAATTTCTCCAAAAAATTTTTACAGACAGATTAAATCAAATTTATCAACCCATGGAGGTCTGGATTTGGAGTCACACTCAAAATTAAAAGTGGAAAAACACACTACAGGCTGATCCAACTTTGATGTAATGTCCTTAAATCAAGTAAAAATCAGGCTCAGTAGTGTGTGTACTTCTTTCTTTCTTTGTCTCACATTGTGTTCTTCCCTCTTTCACTGTTCAACTCTCTCTCTCTCTCTCTCTCTCTCTCTCTCTCTCTCTCTCTCTCTCTCTCTCTCTCTCTCTCTCTCTCTCTCTCTCTCTCTCTCTCTCTCTCTCTCTCTCTCTCTCTCTCTCTCTCTCTCTCTCTCTCTCTCTCTCTCTCTCTCTCTCTCTCTCTCTCTCTCTCTCTCTCTCTCTCTCTCTCTCTCTCTCTCTCTCTCTCTCTCTCTCTCTCTCTCTCTCTCTCTCTCTCTCTCTCTCTCTCTCTCTCTCTCCACCTCTGCCCCACCTCTCTCTCTCTCCACCTCTGCCCCACCTCTCTCTCTCTCTCTCTCTCTCTCTCTCTCTCTCTCTCTCTCTCTCTCTCTCTCTCTCTCTCTCCACCTCCACCTCTGCCCCACCCCCACCTCTCTCTCTCTCTCTCCACCGCTGCACAAGAGGCACAAGAGCTTTGCGTGCCCACATAAAGGCCATAGACAAGATGAGGGTACAAGCGCAAGTGGGGGAAATCGAGGTCAAAATGCAGAGGGTAAGGAGATGCAGACAGCAGAGGCTGGGCCTAGTCAGTCTAGAGATGGTGGTGTAGATGAGGCTGGGCCTAGTCAGGCTAGAGATGGTAGGGTAGTGGAGGCTGGGTCTAGTCAGGCTAGAGTTGGTAGGGTAGTGGAGGCTGGGTCTAGTCAGGCTAGAGATGGTGGAGAAGCAGAGGCTGGGTCTAGTCAGGCTAGAGATGGTGGGGTAGCTGAGGCTGGGCCTAGACATGCTATGGAGGGTGGTGCAGATGATGCTGGGCCGAGTCATGCTATGGAGGGTGGTGCAGATGATGCTGGGCCGAGTCATGCTATGGAGGGTGGTGTAGCTGAGGCTGGCCCTAGTCATGCTATGGAGGGTGGTGTAGCTGAGGCTGGCCCTAGTCATGCTATGGAGGGTGGTGCAGATGATACTGCGTCTAGTCAGGTTATTCTAGTGGATGAGGAGAGTATAGTGGGGAAGTGTAAGAGATTAGGGGGGAGGAGGAGGGTTTCAAGAGGAAAAGGAAAAAGGGTGTGGACAAAGGCACCATGGAAATGTTGCCTGTTGCTGTGGGTGAGGCCCTAACCAGAGAGGAAGGGCAGGTGGTCAGGGTGGGAGATAGAGAAGAGGAGGAAAGTGAGTCTGAGGAAGAGGATGAGGAGTTATTTATTTCAGACTCCTCTTCAATTGGCCCGGAGCTGACAGCCAGTCAACCAGAGGAGTCTAAGTACACGTTGAAAGAACTGACAAGGTTCCTGAATGAGACTAAGGGGAAAAAAGTTAATCTTGAGGCTTTTTTTCCTGATCCTAGAAAGTTTGTAAGATCAGTACAACATGCTATGAGAAATGAGGGGCATGGTGTCCTCTCACCCAGGAAACGGTTTAGGTTGAGGAAGTGGGTCACAACAGTGCGTAAAGGTTTACCTTCAGACACTGTTTAAATGTTTAATTTCTTACTGACACTGGGGCTTTTTGAGCTTTGCTATTGGTCTATTTCTCTGCTGGCTTTTCTCCCACTTCTTATGGAGAGTCTTCGGGTAGGCTCGCTCAATATAAATGGCGCCAGAGATGCGGGAAAGAGGAGTGTGTTGGGTGAATATGTAAAACAAAAAAAAGTACAGGTGTTGTTTCTGCAGGAGACGCATAGTGATGTGGTGAATGAAGTTGATTGGGGGCTCTGGTGGAAAGGGGCAAGTGTGTTGAGCCATGAGACAAATAATAATAATAATAATATATGCCATTTAGCAGACGCTTTTATCCAAAGCGACTTACAGTCATGTGTGCATACATTCTACGTATGGGTGGTCCCGGGGATCGAACCCACTACCCTGGCGTTACAAGCGCCATGCTCTACCAACTGAGCTACAGAAGGACCAAATCTTAGTGCAGGGGTGGCAGTCCTTTTTGCACCGGGTCTGGCTGTAACAATTTGCTCCTCAAAGGAGGTGTGTAGGGGTAGGTTGCTTGTTGTTAAAGCAGAAATTAACAACATGTGTTTTGTCTTTATAAATGTGTATGCGCCTAACACAGGGAGAGAAAGAGGGGTTCTATTTGGGAGTCTTAGACAGGAACTCTCACAAGTAGCGCCTGAGGAGACGCTGGTGATCTGAGGTGACTGGAACTGTACAATGGATTTTTACAAAAGACAGAAATGGGGAAGAGCCTCATTCAGTGTCAGTGGGAGTGTTAAGGGACATCTTTAATCAGTTTGACCTAGTGGATGTTTGGAGAACTAAACATCCAAACACAAGACAGTATACGTGGGTGAAGGTTTTTGGGGCTAGGGTGAGTGCAGCTCGACTTGATCGTTTTTACATGTCCAGGAATCAGAGCAATAGGCTGCTGGGTGCTACCATTCTCCCAGTGGGGTTTTCGGATCACCACATAACCATGGCTCGGCTGTCTATTTCACCAGGGCCCCGGCAGGCATCTTATTGGAAGTTCAATGTAAAGCTCTTACAAGATGCCACTTTTTGCTCAGGTTTCCAGACGTTTTGGGAAAGATGGGGGCAGCGAAGAGAGGAGTATGAGTCTCTGAGTCAATGGTGGGATGTGGGGAAAGTGCAAATTCGGCTTTTCTGTCAACAGTACACAGCTCTCTCATCCTCAGAGGCTATGAGAGTATTGGGGGAACTAGAGCGGTGTATTAGTGAGATGGAGGTAGAGATGGTGGGGCAAGGCAATGTAGGCCTCCAGGCTAACTTAGCCGAAGTACATAGGGACCTGGGCAGTTTTTTCCAGGTTAAAGCAAAGGGAGCACTTGTAAGAGCTAGGTTCTCCATGCTCAAGGAGATGGATGCTCCCAGCTCCTTCTTCTTTGGTTTGGAAAGACAGAGCATTGAAGCCAAGGGTATGCATTGTCTACGGCTGTCTGATGGGCGGGTGACCTCTGTGGTGGGGGAGATGCGGGAGCGGACTGTGGAGTTTTATACTGAATTGTATAGGGCAGAAATGTGTGATCCTACGTGTGCTCAGGTCTTGTTCGCAGGACTCCCTAAGCTCTCTCGGGCACAGAGGGATGAAATGGACATTCCTCTGTTGTCACATGAACTGGCAGAGGCAGTAACCCAGATGTCCCCCGGTCGTGCACCCGGGGTCGATGGACTTCCAGTGGAATTTTACAAAAAATTCTGGGGAACAATTGGACAGGATTTCTTTCGTGTGTTGCGTGAATGCGTCGGGGTAGGAGAGTTGCCGATGAGCTGCCGTCGGGCGGCTCTGACTCTCCTGCCCAAAAAAGGGAACTTGTGTGAACTTAAGAACTGGAGGCCTGTGGCATTACTCTGTGCGGACTACAAGATTTTTGGTAAGGGCCTCTCTAACAGACTGAAGTCCTATCTGGACTCTATAATACACAAGGACCAGACATATTGTGTACCGGGACGCTCAATCACGGACAACTTGTTCTTGATTAGGGACATGTTTGACTTGTCGAGAGGTTCTAATGTGAACTTTGGACTGGTCTCTTTAGATCAAGAGAAGGCTTTTGACAGAGTGGATCATGAGTATCTGTTTAATGTGATGTCTGTGTTTGGGTTTGGGAAGAGTTTTTTTGTGACCTGTGTGAAGCTGTTGTATGCTGGGGCGTCATGTATGGTTTAGGTGGGAAGGGGGCTCAGTAGGCCAGTCTGGGTGAGACGGGGCATTAGACAAGGATGCCCTCTATCTGGGCAGCTGTACACACTAGCCATTGAGCCTTTTTTAGGACTGCTACGCAGGAGACTGCGGGGAGTGTGCTGGACAGGCATGGATGTGGTGACAGGAATAGCAGTCTCAGCATATGCAGATGATGTTTCTGTGATGGTCAGGGATGGGTAAGATATGCAGGAACTAGAGACCAGTCTGAAGGTGTACGAGAGAGCTTCATCAGCTAAGGTAAACTGGGGAAAGAGCAAAGCTCTATTATGTGGGGCATGGGGGGATAGGGCTCCTCCTCTGCTTCCAGGGGGTTTGCAGTGGGGTTGTGAAGGGCTTAAAGTGTTGGGGGTGTACCTGGGCTCGGAGAGGTGGGTCAGCAAGAACTGGGAGGGGCTGACACAGGCAGTGGTGTCAAGACTGGCCAGGTGGAGGTGGCTCCTGTCCCAGGTGTCATATAGAGGGAGGGTGCTGATAATCAACAACCTGGTGGCATCTTCCTAGTGGCATAAACTGGCTGTCCTCAACCCCCCCGCCGATCTGCTTGCAGACCTGCAACGCAAGCTGGTGGACTTATTTTGGTCGGGACATCACTGGCTGAAGGCAGCAGTTTTGTACATGACCGTCCACGAAGGAGGACAGGGCCTGGTGGAACTGGAGAGCAGGATGGCTGCTTTCCGACTAAAGGCGGTGAAGAGACTGCTGTACCACACTGATGTTGGCTGGAGGGAACCAGCATGCGCGCTGCTGAGGAGAGCTGGCGGATTAGGGTTGGACCGGCAGCTGTTCCTCATGAAGCTGGAGAGGCTGAGTACAGCAGGTCTCTCAGAGTTTTACTCTGCGGTGCTGAGGGCCTGGCAGCTGCTAAGGCCCACACGAGAAGGGGGTGTGGAGCCTGGGCAGTGGGTGTGGGAGGAGCCTATCTTCCACAACCCAGCCATCCCTTTGAGATCGGTTCAGTCGGCCACCCTGCAGAGGCAACTGATGGCAGGGGGTTTACAAAGGCTGGGTGACCTGAGACTGCTGGGAGAGGAGGGGTGGAAAACCCCGGAGGTCTTGGCGCAACAAACAGGAATAACGTCTCTTAGGCTGCTGGAGAGATTCCTGGAGAAGGTCCAGGAGGCACTGTCTGAGCCGGTAAGGGGGGTGTTTGAGAGGCCAAAGGGAGAGGGGCCACCAATGTTCCCGCCACTGCAGGTGACGGCAGAGACTGGAGACTGGCAAGGGGGTCTGGAGGACTTGTTAGATTTTAACACTCCGAGCCTGGGGGAGTTTGAGGGGGTGGGAGGTAAAGCCCTCTACAACCTCTGCGTTAAGGTTAGGAGCATTAGAAAACTAACAGGAGTGAAGGCACATCAGTGGCAGGGGGTATGTGGGGCAGGGGGTATGTCTACAAACCCCCAGTACCAGAGAGGTCAGGGGACCTCCAGTGGAGGGTTCTTCATGGAGCCCTGGCCTCTAACAGCTGGTTGGCACGGGTTGATCCGGGAATTGGGCAGGGGTGTCCTTTCTGTCAAATGAAAGAAACTGTAATTCATGTGTTTTCTGTGTGCACCAGGTTAATGCCATTAATGTCTCTGTTGGAATGTCTGTGTGACAGGTTGGGGGTGGTTTTTGCTGTTGGGATGTTTATAATGGGATACAGGTATTCAAGTAAGGAGAAAGAAAAATGTGTTTTGTTGAATTTTCTGTTTGCTCAGGCAAAGTTAGCTATTTGGCTAACAAGGAGGAACAGGGTCAAAGGTGGGGGGATAACAGACCCTTTACTACTGTTTAATGGGATGGTCTCTGTGCGCCTTAGGGTTGAGTTTGAGTTCTATAAAATGATCAAAGGTGTGGAGATGTTTGAGGAGATATGGTGTGTTGGGGGGGCTGTCTGTATTTCTGGGGAAGATGTTTTGGATATACGGTTGTAGGAGAGGGTTTTTGTGTATGGTGATTTGTATCATGTGGTAGATGGAAAGGTGAGTATGGTACATGTATGCAGTACAGGATATATTTTTATTTTTTTATTTTAGGAGTGGGGGGGTGAGTTTTAAATGAATTGAGAATGTTTCAATAAAGAAAGACCAAAAGTCAAAGTCTCTCTGGTGCCTTCTCTCTCTCTCTCTCTCTCTCTCTCTCTCTCTCTCTCTCTTCTCTCTCTCTCTCTCTCTCTCTCTCTCTCTCTCTCTCTCTCTCTCTCTCTATCTGGTGCCCTCTCTCTCTCTCTCTGGTGCCCTCTCTCTCTCTCTCTCTCTCTCTCTCTCTGGTGCCTTCTCTCTCTGGTGCCCTCTCTCTCTCTCTGGTGCCTTCTCTCTCTCTCTGGTGCCTTCTCTCTCTCTCTTTCTCTCTGGTGCCCTCTCTCGCTCTCTCTCTCTGGTGCCTTCTCTCTCTCTCTCTCTCTCTCTCTCTGCCTTCTCTCTCTCTCTCTCTCTCTCTGGTGCCTTCTCTCTCTCTCTGGTGCCTTCTCTCTCTCTCTTTCTCTCTGGTGCCCTCTCTCGCTCTCTCTCTCTGGTGCCTTCTCTCTCTCTCTCTCTCTCTGGTGCCTTCTCTCTCTCTCTCTCTCTGGTGCCTTCTCTCTCTCTCTGGTGCTCTCTCTCTCTCTCTCTCTCTCTCTCTCTCTCTCTCTCTCTCTCTCTCTCTCTCTCTCTCTCTCTCTCTCTCTCTCTCTCTCTCTCTCTCTCTCTCTCTCTCTCTCTCTCTCTCTCTCTCCTCTCTCTCTCTCTCTCTCTCTCTCTCTCTCTCTCTCTCTCTCCTCTGCTCTCTCTCTCTCCACCTCTGCCCCTCCCCACCTCTCTCTCTCTCTCTCTCTCTCTCTCTCTCTCCACCTCTGCCCCACTCTCTCTCTCTCTCTCTCTCTCTCTCTCTCTCTCTCTCTCTCTCTCTCTCTCTCTCTCTCTCTCTCTCTCTCTCTCTCTCTCTCTCTCTCTCTCTCTCTCTCTCTCTCTCACTCACTCTCTCTCTCTCTGGGAATAAGCATTTTTGCGTCGCCGGTTGTAAAAGCACATTATTGATTTTGTAAAAAACTCTGAAACATATGCAAATGAGCCAAGTGGTATTCCACTATATTAGATGACGTGATTTATGTGGAGTGATTTGAATACATTTACATTGCCAAGGACAGAGACATTTTCATAGACACTCCTTTATAGTTTGACGACAATTGCTATACAGAGTAAATTACCTCGATTAAATATTTATCTATGCAGATGACCAAAATAGCCGGTGTGCATTGGAGACAATGAATTAATAACGCAAATGTAGGACAGGAAGAAACCTATAGCAATTATGTCTGGCAAGACTGTGATTTCCATAACTATCATCAATAAAACATACCACACTCTCAGTAGCTATGAACAAAATCCCTCTCAAAACTTCCCATCGCTTCCGAATTACCTGATAAACTTTTTATCTTTTACTATTCTTATTCCCAGCTGATTTAAGCCAATGATCATAAACTGCAAGGCTTCAAAGTTGGATTTTCTGCATTTTCAGTATCTGAGGTTTTCTCTTTTCTCTTTCCACAAAGGAACTGAGGAACACACACACATACTATACAGACATACACCATTTCCCAGAGTCCCTAGGAAGTGCATTTTCTATCTCCGCTAACAGAGTTCATGACCCTGGAGTTGACTAAAGTGGCAAGACAACACTAACAAGTGAGGGGGAGGTGTATGTTCTGTAGTCAAATTAAAGCTGCAAGAATTCTGTCAACACCCAGACAAGGAAACAGGATTTCTAGACTTTGCTTTGATCCAGAGCCATATTTATGGTAAAATGGATGGTGTCAATCACACTGGTACAAAGAATAAACCCCTCAAGTTTTACAGGCAAGTGCTCAGAGCAATATGCAAACAGCAAAACAATACTGAGCTGTACTGTATGCTGTATGGCAGAATCTTTATTGGGAATTGATTTTGTGTAGATTATGTATTGATTAAAAGTTCAAACTTGAAGGTTTTTGCCCTTCTTCCATATTAGGATTGTGTCCAAACTAAGTATTGTACAAAACACATCTATTTTGCCCTCCACACTCGAATGTAAGAATCAGTAATACTAACCTAGTTCCCCCTCCCTTCTGTCAGCCCTGTGTCACCCGGTTCACCCCTGAGTGCCACTGCCTTTCACCCCCCGCTTGTCAAGGCATGCTGGGTAAATTGAATATGTCTGTTTGACATCCTCTGCATTTTGACGGAACGGGAAACACTGTTTTTCATCCTAATTATCAGCTTTCTCCCTCGATCCATATCTCTCCCCCTCTCTCTGAAAGCTACATCCTCTCTCTAGCGCTCTGAGAGACATTCTCTAACTCTGTGAATCGCAATGTATCTCTGAGAGTTCCTGTGATGTCCTTCTGTGCTCTGAGACAGGCTGGCGTACCTTCGCACCGTCTGATGAGGAAACAAAGGTTACTACAGCGATGATACTCCCTCTCACCCCTCTCCCTCTCCCTCTCCCTCTCCCTCTCCCTCTCCTCAACCCTCACTCCTGTCTGGCTTCTCTCTACCCTCTCTCAGCCCTCTCCCTCTCCCTCTCCCTCTCCCTCTCCCTCTCCCTCTCCCTCTCCCTCTCCCTCTCCCTCTCCCTCTCCCTCTCCCTCTCCCTCTCCCTCTCCCTTTCCCTCTACTCAACCCTCACTCCTGTCTGGCTTCTCTCTACCCTCTCTCAGCCCTCTCCCTCTCCCTCTCCCTCTCCTCAACCCTCACTCCTGTCTGGCTTCTCTCTACCCTCTCTCACCCCTCTCCATCTCCCTCTCCTCAACCCTCACTCCTGTCTGGCTTCTCTCTACCCTCTCTCAGCCCTCTCCCTCTCCCACTCCCTCTACTCAACCCTCACTCCTGTCTGGCTTCTCTCTACCCTCTCCCTCTCCCTCTCCCTCTCCCTCTCCTCAACCCTCACTCCTGACTGGCTTCTCTCAGCCCTCTCACCCCTCTCCCTCTCCCTCTCCCTCTCCTCAACCCTCACTCCTGTCTGGCTTCTCTCTACCCTCTCCCTCTCCCTCTCCCTCTCCCTCTCCCTCTCCCTCTCCCTCTCCCTCTCCCTCTCCCTCTCCTCTCCTCAACCCTCACTCCTGTCTGGCTTCTCTCTACCCTCTCTCAGCCCTCTCACCCCTCTCCCTCTCCCTCTCCTCAACCCTCACTCCTGTCTGGCTTCTCTCTACCCTCTCTCAGCCCTCTCACCCCTCTCCCTCTCCTCAACCCTCACTCCCGTCTGGCTTCTTTCTACCCTCTCTCACCCCTCTCCCTCTCGCTCTCCCTCTCCCTCTCCTCAACCCTCACTCCCGTCTGGCTTCTCTCTACCCTCTCTCAGCCCTCTCACCCCTCTCCCTCTCCTCAACCTTACTCCTGTCTGGCTTCTCTCTACCCTCTCTCATCCCTCTCATCCCACTCGCTACTCCTTGACAGCTCTCTACCTGAGTTCCTTTCCTCCTCTCCCCTCTCCTGATCACGCTCTCTAATCAGGATCCCCCTCCCCTCCGGTGTCCCGCCCCACATTCTCCCCGCTGACAGCCACCGACCTGAGTCTCTCCTCTCCCCTCTCCCTCTCCCTCTCCTCAACCCTCACTCCTGTCTGGCTTCTCTCTACCCTCTCTCAGCCCTCTCACCCCTCTCCCTCTCCCTCTCCTCAACCCTCACTCCCGTCTGGCTTCTTTCTACCCTCTCTCACCCCTCCCTCTCCCTCTCCCTCTCCCTCTCCCTCTCCCTCTCCCTCTCCCTCTCCCTCTCCCTCTCCCTCTCCCTCTCCTTAACCATCACTCCTGTCTGGCTCTCTCTACCCTCTCTCAGCCCTCTCACCCCCTCCCTTTCCTCAACCCCCACTCCCGTCTGGCTTCTTTCTACCCTCTCTCACCCCTCTCCCTCTCCCTCTCCCTCTCCTCAACCCTAAACTCCTGTCTGGCTTCTCTCTACCCTCTCTCAGCCCTCTCCCTCTCCCACTCCCTCTCCTCAACCCTCACTCCTGTCTGTCTGGTTCTCTCTCTCCCTCTCCCTCTCCCTCTCCCTCTCCCTCTCCCTCTCTCCTCTCCCTCTCCCTCCTCTCCCTCTCAACCCTCTCCTGTCTCTCCCTCTCCTCTACCTCTCCCTCTCCCTCTCCTCAACCCAACCCTCACTCCTGTCTGGCTTCTCTCTACCCTCTCTCTCTACCTCTCTCAACCCTCACTCCTGTCTGGCTTCTCCCACTCCCTCTCCTCAACCCTCACTCCTGTCTGGCTTCTCCCTCTCCCCTCTCCCTCTCCCTCTCCCTCTCCCTCTCCCTCTCCCTCTCCCTCTCCCTCAACCCTCACTCCTGTCTGGCTTCTCTCTACCCTCTCTCAGCCCTATCACCCCTCTCCCTCTCCTCAACCCTCACTCCTGTCTGGCTTCTCTCTACCCTCTCTCAGCCCTCTCACCCCTCTCCCTCTCCTCAACCCTCACTCCTGTCTGGCTTCTCTCTACCCTCTCTCAGCCCTCTCACCCCTCTCCCTCTCCTCAACCCTCACTCCCATCTGGCTTCTTTCTACCCTCTCTCACCCCTCTCCCTCTCCCTCTCCTTAACCATCACTCCTGTCTGGCTCTCTCTACCCTCTCTCAGCCCTCTCACCCCCCTCCCTCTCCTCAACCCCCACTCCCGTCTGGCTTCTTTCTACCCTCTCTCATCCCTCTCCCTCTCCCTCTCCCTCTCCCTCTCCTCAACCCTCAATCCTGTCTGGCTTCTCTCTACCCTCTCTCAGCCCTCTCCCTCTCCCTCTCCCTCTCCCTCTACTCAACCCTCACTCCTGTCTGACTTCTCTCTACCCTCTCTCAGCCCTCTCACTCTCCCTCTCCCTCTCCTCAACCCTCACTCCTGTCTGGCTTCTCTCTACCCTCTCTCACCCCTCTCCCTCTCCCTCTCCTCAACCCTCACTCCTGTCTGGCTTCTCTCTACCCTCTCTCAGCCCTCTCCCTCTCCCACTCCCTCTCCTCAACCCTCACTCCTGTCTGGCTTCTCTCTACCCTCTCCCTCTCCCTCTCCTCAACCCTCACTCCTGTCTGGCTTCTCTCTACCCTCTCTCAGCCCTCTCCCTCTCCCTCTCCCTCTCCCTCTCCCTCTCCCTCTCCCTCTCCCTCTCCCTCTCCCTCTCCCTCTCCACAACCCTCACTTCTGTCTGGCTTCTCTCTACCCTCTCTCAGCCCTCTCCCTCTCCCTCTCCTCAACCCTCACTCCTGTCTGGCTTCTCTCTACCCTCTCTCAGCCCTCTCACCCCTCTCCCTCTCCTCAACCCTCACTCCTGTCTGGCTTCTCTCTACCCTCTCTCAGCCCTCTCACCCCTCTCCCTCTCCCTCTCCCTCTCCTCAACCCTCACTCCCGTCTGGCTTCTTTCTACCCTCTCTCACCCCTCTCCCTCTCCCTCTCCCTCTCCCTCTCCCTCTCCTCTCCCTCTCCCTCTCCCTCTCCCTCTCCCTCTCCCTCCCTCTCCTTAACCATCACTCCTGTCTGGCTCTCTCTACCCTCTATCAGCCCTCTCACCCCCTCCCTCTCCTCAACCCCCACTCCCGTCTGGCTTCTTTCTACCCTCTCTCATCCCTCTCCCTCTCCCTCTCCCTCTCCCTCTCCCTCTCCCTCTCCCTCTCCCTCACTCCTGTCTGGCCTCTCTCCCTCTCTCAGCCCTCCCTCTCCCTCTCCCTCTCCCTCTCCTCAACCCTCACTCCTGTCTGGCTTCTCTCTACCCTCTCAGCCCTCTCAGCCCTCTCCCTCTCCCTCTCCTCAACCCTCACTCCTGTCTGGCTTCCTCAAACCCTCACTCCTGTCTGGCTTCTCTCTACCCTCTCTCAGGCCTCTCCCCCTCTCCCACTCCCTCTCCTCAACCCTCACTCCTGTCTGGCTTCTCTCTACCCTCTCCCTCTCCCTCTCCTCAACCCTCACTCCTGTCTGGCTTCTCTCTACCCTCTCTCAGCCCTCTCCCTCTCCCTCTCCCTCTCCTTAACCCTCACTCCTGTCTGACTTCTCTCTACCCTCTCTCATCCCTCTCCCTCTCCCTCTCCTCAACCCTCACTCCTGTCTGGCTTCTCTCTACCCTCTCTCAGCCCTCTCCCTCTCCCTCTCCCTCTACTCAACCCTCACTCCTGTCTGGCTTCTCTCTACCCTCTCTCAGCCCTCTCCCTCTCCCTCTCCCTCTCCTCAACCCTCACTCCTGTCTGGCTTCTCTCTACCCTCTCTCACCCCTCTCCCTCTCCCTCTCCTCAACCCTCACTCCTGTCTGGCTTCTCTCTACCCTCTCTCAGCCCTCTCCCTCTCCCACTCCCTCTACTCAACCCTCACTCCTGTCTGGCTTCTCTCTACCCTCTCTCAGCCCTCTCCCTCTCCCTCTCCCTCTACTCAACCCTCACTCCTGTCTGGCTTCTCTCTACCCTCTCTCAGCCCTCTCCCTCTCCCTCTCCCTCTCCTCAACCCTCACTCCTGTCTGGCTTCTCTCTACCCTCTCTCACCCCTCTCCCTCTCCCTCTCCTCAACCCTCACTCCTGTCTGGCTTCTCTCTACCCTCTCTCAGCCCTCTCCCTCTCCCACTCCCTCTACTCAACCCTCACTCCTGTCTGGCTTCTCTCTACCTTCTCCCTCTCCCTCTCCCTCTCCCTCTCCTCAACCCTCACTCCTGTCTGGCTTCTCTCTACCCTCTCTCAGCCCTCTCACCCCTCTCCCTCTCCCTCTCCCCCTCCCTCTCCTCAACCCTCACTCCTGTCTGGCTTCTCTCTACCCTCTCCCTCTCCCTCTCCTCAACCCTCACTCCTGTCTGGCTTCTCTCTACTCTCTCTCAGCGCTCTCACCCCTCTCCCTCTCCCTCTCCCTCTCCCTCTCCCTCTCCCTCTCCCTCTCCCTCTCCCTCTCCCTCTCCTCAACCCTCACTCCTGTCTGGCTTCTCTCTACCCTCTCACCCCTCTCACCCCTCTCCCCTCTCCCTCTCCTCAACCCTCTCTCCTGTCTGGCTTCTCTCTACCCTCTCACCCCTCTCCCTCTCCCTCTCCCTCTCCTCAACCCTCACTCCCCGTCTGGCTTCCTTCTCCCTCTCTCACCCTCCCTCCCCTCCCCCTCTCCCTCTCCCTCTCCCTCTCCCTCTCCCTCTCCAACCCTCACTCCTGTCTGGCTTCTCTCTACCCTCTCTCAGCCCTCTCCCTCTCCCTCCCCCTCTACTCAACCCTCACTCCTGTCTGGCTTCTCTCTACCCTCTCTCAGCCCTCTCCCTCTCCCTCTCCCTCTCCTCAACCCTCACTCCTGTCTGGCTTCTCTCTACCCTCTCTCAGCCCTCTCACCCCCTCCCTCTCCTCAACCCCCACTCCCGTCTGGCTTCTTTCTACCCTCTCTCACCCCTCTCCCTCTCCCTCTCCTCAACCCTCACTCCTGTCTGGCTTCTCTCTACCCTCTCTCAGCCCTCTCCCTCTCCCTCTCCTCAACCCTCACTCCTGTCTGGCTTCTCTCTACCGTCTCTCAGCCCTCTCACCCCTCTCCCTCTCCCTCTCCTCAACCCTCACTCCTGTCTGGCTTCTCTCTACCCTCTCTCAGCCCTCTCACCCATCTCCCTCTCCTTCTCCCTCTCCTCAACCCTCACTCCCGTCTGGCTTCTTTCTACCCTCTCTCACCCCTCTCCCTCTCCCTCTCCCTCTCTCCCTCTCCCTCTCCCTCTCTCCCTCTCCCTCCCCTCTCCCTCTCCCTCTCCCTCTCCCTCTCCCTCTCCTCAACCCTCACTCCTGTCTGGCTTCTCTCTACCCTCTCTCACCCCTCTCCCTCTCCCTCTCCTCAACCCTCACTCCCGTCTGGCTTCTCTCTACCCTCTCTCAGCCCTCTCACCCCTCTCCTTCTCATCAACCCTTACTCCTGTCTGGCTTCTCTCTACCCTCTCTCAGCCCTCTCATCCCTCTCGCTACTCCTTGACAGCTCTCTACCTGAGTTCCTTTCCTCCTCTCCCCTCTCCTGATCACGATCTCTAATCAGGATCCCCCTCCCCTCCGGTGTCCCGCCCCACATTCTCCCCGCTGACAGCCACCGACCTGAGTCTCTCCTCTCCCTCGTGTGTAAACAACCTGTTCTCATATCCCCCATCACTTCTTCCTAACTCTCAGTGGGCCTCGCTCTGCCTCTGACAGGATGATGCTAGCTGGGAGAAGAGAAGAGAGGAGCTATACACTACTACCAGACAGGCCTGCTCTGCATCTCTGATCCTATCTCTCCCTCTCAAACTAATGCAAAACAGTGAGGGGGGGGGGCATAATTTATATTGCAAATGCAGTCACGGGCTGAATAACAAGGGCAGAGTTATAGCTGATGATGGTAATTGCGGCTGGGCCCCATAGATGTTGATGTGATTGTTGTGATGTTAAAGAGCGCAGAGTCAATATCAGTTTACTGGGCCAATGAGGCGTGAAGAAGCTACACACTACACAGTCCTCCTCTCTATATCCCTCCCTCCATCTCTCTCTATGTTTCTCTTTCAACAGACTCTTTGAAGCAGCAGCTGAGAATGTACTGCTCTCCTCCAGTCCCGTGTCTCCTGCCTATATCTTTACTTAGTCAGACAGAACCAACACACGCCAGTCATAAACGAGTACATTCAGCCAATAATATGACAATCTAATACATCACAATTGCGGCAGAAAAGAAACCTATTTACAGAAAACAATTCAATATCTCTCAATATACTAATTTCTAGACGAATGGAAACTTGCGCTCTTCCAAATTTCACAGGTCAATGACGAGACTTGTATAAAAGGTTGTGACTGTGTACTGTAAGAAAAGTGATTTTATTTGCTTTATTAAGGGAGAGAGAGAGAGAATGTTTGTGTTTCATCTACTGTAAAATCATTTCTCCCTCCAAGATGTCATTATGAAGATGGATTCTGTCAGCCCATGCTGTGTTTTAGAGAGAAGAGGAAGACAGGAACAAAGGGGCTAGTCTGCTTCATCTTTTCATTAATCAGAAATCATTTCATTTTCCTCCAGAGACCAGACCACTCTGAGGGAAATGAGAATGAGCTCTTTCTCCTTTTTTATTTTATTTATCTCCCCTCTGTTCGATACGCTGTCTTCATTTTTCCTCGCTTACCGGGACTTCTGGAGTCTATAAATGCCAAAGCAATAAACCGAGAAACTAAATCCCTTTTCACTCTCTTTCTCTCTCTCCTCCTCTCACTCTCTTTCTCTCTCTCCTCCTCTCACTCTCTTTCTCTCTCTCCTCCTCTCCCTCTCTTTTTCTCTTCCTTTCCTGCGTGCTCAGTATTCAAATAGAATCAGAGCTTTACGCGAACAAGGCCACAGTGACAGAACACACAAGTCCAATCAGCTCTCCCACGCTACACTCTGTCAGTCAGCTTTCCCAGAGCCAGTTTGGTGTAACTCAAGCTCCCCACGCCTCACCAGCTACTGTTATTAGTCAGGCTAGTCGGATTGGTTGGAGAACAGACAGAATGTTCCGAGTTCAATAAGCTCATTTACTGTGTCTGGCTTTTCAAAAAGACGTAATAAAAGAAAAAGGGATGATGCAGGCAGTGGATATAGAGAGAAAGGCAAGATAAAGGGATGATGCAGACAGTGGATATAGAGAGAAAGGCAAGATAAAGGGATGATGCAGACAGTGGATATAGAGAGAAAGGCAAGATAAAGGGATGATGCAGACAGTGGATATAGAGAGAAAGGCAAGATAAAGGGATGATGCAGACAGTGGATATAGAGAGAAAGGCAAGATAAAGGGATGATGCAGGCAGTGGATATAGAGAGAAAGGCAAGATAAAGGGATGATGCAGGCAGTGGATATAGAGAGAAAGGCAAGATAAAGGGATGATGCAGACAGTGGATATAGAGAGAAAGACAAGATGGATATGCAGACAGTGGATATAGAGAAAGACAAGATAAAGGGATGATGCAGACAGTGGATATAGAGAGAAAGACAAGATAAAGGGATGATGCAGGCAGTGGATATAGAGAGAAAGGCAAGATAAAGGGATGATGCAGGCAGTGGATATAGAGAGAAAGGCAAGATAAAGGGATGATGCAGACAGTGGATATAGAGAGAAAGACAAGATAAAGGGATGATGCAGACAGTGGATATAGAGAGAAAGGCAAGATAAAGGGATGATGCAGACAGTGGATATAGAGAGAAAGGCAAGATAAAGGGATGATGCAGACAGTGGATATAGAGAGAAAGACAAGATAAAGGGATGATGCAGGCAGTGGATATAGAGAGAAAGGCAAGATAAAGGGATGATGCAGGCAGTGGATATAGAGAGAAAGGCAAGATAAAGGGATGATGCAGACAGTGGATATAGAGAGAAAGGCAAGATAAAGGGATGATGCAGGCAGTGGATATAGAGAGAAAGGCAAGATAAAGGGATGATGCAGACAGTGGATATAGAGAGAAAGGCAAGATAAAGGGATGATGCAGACAGTGGATATAGAGAGAAAGGCAAGATAAAGGGATGATGCAGGCAGTGGATATAGAGAGAAAGGCAAGATAAAGGGATGATGCAGGCAGTGGATATAGAGAGAAAGGCAAGATAAAGGGATGATGCAGGCAGTGGATATAGAGAGAAAGGCAAGATAAAGGGATGATGCAGACAGTGGATATAGAGAGAAAGGCAAGATAAAGGGATGATGCAGGCAGTGGATATAGAAGATAAAGGGAATGCAGGCAAGATAAAGGGATGATGCAGACAGTGGATATACAGAGAAAGTCAAGATAAAGGGATGATGCAGGCAGTGGATATAGAGAGAAAGGCAAGATAAAGGGATGATGCAGACAGTGGATATAGAGAGAAAGGCAAGATAAAGGGATGATGCAGACAGTGGATATAGAGAGAAAGACAAGATAAAGGGATGATGCAGACAGTGGATATAGAGAGAAAGGCAAGATAAAGGGATGATGCAGGCAGTGGATATAGAGAGAAAGGCAAGATAAAGGGATGATGCAGGCAGTGGATATAGAGAGAAAGGCAAGATAAAGGGATGATGCAGGCAGTGGATATAGAGAGAAAGGCAAGATAAAGGGATGATGCAGGCAGTGGATATAGAGAGAAAGGCAAGATAAAGGGATGATGCAGGCAGTGGATATAGAGAGAAAGGCAAGATAAAGGGATGATGCAGGCAGTGGATATAGAGAGAAAGGCAAGATAAAGGGATGATGCAGGCAGTGGATATAGAGAGAAAGGCAAGATAAAGGGATGATGCAGACAGTGGATATAGAGAGAAAGGCAAGATAAAGGGATGATGCAGGCAGTGGATATAGAGAGAAAGGCAAGATAAAGGGATGATGCAGGCAGTGGATATAGAGAGAAAGGCAAGATAAAGGGATGATGCAGGCAGTGGATATAGAGAGAAAGGCAAGATAAAGGGATGATGCAGACAGTGGATATAGAGAGAAAGGCAAGATAAAGGGATGATGCAGACAGTGGATATAGAGAGAAAGGCAAGATAAAGGGATGATGCAGACAGTGGATATAGAGAGAAAGGCAAGATAAAGGGATGATGCAGGCAGTGGATATAGAGAGAAAGGCAAGATAAAGGGATGATGCAGATGCAGTGGATATAGAGAGAAAGGCAAGATAAAGGGATGATGCAGACAGTGGATATAGAGAGAAAGGCAAGATAAAGGGATGATGCAGGCAGTGGATATAGAGAGAAAGGCAAGATAAAGGGATGATGCAGACAGTGGATATAGAGAGAAAGGCAAGATAAAGGGATGATGCAGACAGTGGATATAGAGAGAAAGATAAAGATAAAGGGATGATGCAGACAGTGGATATATGAGAGAAAGACAAGATAAAGGGATGATGCAGACAGTGGATATAGAGAGAAAGGCAAGATAAAGGGATGATGCAGACAGTGGATATAGAGAGAAAGGCAAGATAAAGGGATGATGCAGACAGTGGATATAGAGAGAAAGACAAGATAAAGGGATGATGCAGACAGTGGATATAGAGAGAAAGGCAAGATAAAGGGATGATGCAGACAGTGGATATAGAGAGAAAGGCAAGATAAAGGGATGATGCAGGCAGTGGATATAGAGAGAAAGGCAAGATAAAGGGATGATGCAGGCAGTGGATATAGAGAGAAAGATAAAGGCAAGATAAAGGGATGATGCAGACAGTGGATATAGAGAGAAAGACAAGATAAAGGGATGATGCAGGCAGTGGATATAGAGAGAAAGGCAAGATAAAGGGATGATGCAGACAGTGGATATAGAGAGAAAGACAAGATAAAGGGATGATGCAGGCAGTGGATATAGAGAGAAAGGCAAGATAAAGGGATGATGCAGACAGTGGATATAGAGAGAAAGGCAAGATAAAGGGATGATGCAGACAGTGGATATAGAGAGAAAGGCAAGATAAAGGGATGATGCAGGCAGTGGATATAGAGAGAAAGGCAAGATAAAGGGATGATGCAGACAGTGGATATAGAGAGAAAGGCAAGATAAAGGGATGATGCAGGCAGTGGATATAGAGAGAAAGGCAAGATAAAGGGATGATGCAGGCAGTGGATATAGAGAGAAAGGCAAGATAAAGGGATGATGCAGGCAGTGGATATAGAGAGAAAGGCAAGATAAAGGGATGATGCAGGCAGTGGATATAGAGAGAAAGGCAAGATAAAGGGATGATGCAGACAGTGGATATAGAGAGAAAGACAAGATAAAGGGATGATGCAGACAGTGGATATAGAGAGAAAGGCAAGATAAAGGGATGATGCAGACAGTGGATATAGAGAGAAAGGCAAGATAAAGGGATGATGCAGGCAGTGGATATAGAGAGAAAGGCAAGATAAAGGGATGATGCAGGCAGTGGATATAGAGAGAAAGGCAAGATAAAGGGATGATGCAGGCAGTGGATATAGAGAGAAAGACAAGATAAAGGGATGATGCAGGCAGTGGATATAGAGAGAAAGGCAAGATAAAGGGATGATGCAGGCAGTGGATATAGAGAGAAAGACAAGATAAAGGGATGATGCAGGCAGTGGATATAGAGAGAAAGGCAAGATAAAGGGATGATGCAGGCAGTGGATATAGAGAGAAAGGCAAGATAAAGGGATGATGCAGGCAGTGGATATAGAGAGAAAGACAAGATAAAGGGATGATGCAGGCAGTGGATATAGAGAGAAAGGCAAGATAAAGGGATGATGCAGGCAGTGGATATAGAGAGAAAGGCAAGATAAAGGGATGATGCAGGCAGTGGATATAGAGAGAAAGGCAAGATAAAGGCAGAGATGATGCAGGCAGTGGATATAGAGAGAAAGACAAGATAAAGGGATGATGCAGGCAGTGGATATAGAGAGAAAGGCAAGATAAAGGGATGATGCAGGCAGTGGATATAGAGAGAAAGGCAAGATAAAGGGATGATGCAGACAGTGGATATAGAGAGAAAGGCAAGATAAAGGGATGATGCAGACAGTGGATATAGAGAGAAAGGCAAGATAAAGGGATGATGCAGGCAGTGGATATAGAGAGAAAGGCAAGATAAAGGGATGATGCAGACAGTGGATATAGAGAGAAAGACAAGATAAAGGGATGATGCAGACAGTGGATATAGAGAGAAAGGCAAGATAAAGGGATGATGCAGGCAGTGGATATAGAGAGAAAGGCAAGATAAAGGGATGATGCAGGCAGTGGATATAGAGAGAAAGGCAAGATAAAGGGATGATGCAGGCAGTGGATATAGAGAGAAAGGCAAGATAAAGGGATGATGCAGACAGTGGATATAGAGAAAAGACAAGATAAAGGGATGATGCAGGCAGTGGATATAGAGAGAAAGGCAAGATAAAGGGATGATGCAGGCAGTGGATATAGAGAGAAAGACAAGATAAAGGGATGATGCAGGCAGTGGATATAGAGAGAAAGGCAAGATAAAGGGATGATGCAGGCAGTGGATATAGAGAGAAAGACAAGATAAAGGGATGATGCAGGCAGTGGATATAGAGAGAAAGACAAGATAAAGGGATGATGCAGGCAGTGGATATAGAGAGAAAGGCAAGATAAAGGGATGATGCAGACAGTGGATATAGAGAGAAAGACAAGATAAAGGGATGATGCAGACAGTGGATATAGAGAGAAAGGCAAGATAAAGGGATGATGCAGGCAGTGGATATAGAGAGAAAGGCAAGATAAAGGGATGATGCAGGCAGTGGATATAGAGAGAAAGGCAAGATAAAGGGATGATGCAGGCAGTGGATATAGAGAGAAAGACAAGATAAAGGGATGATGCAGGCAGTGGATATAGAGAGAAAGGCAAGATAAAGGGATGATGCAGACAGTGGATATAGAGAGAAAGACAAGATAAAGGGATGATGCAGACAGTGGATATAGAGAGAAAGACAAGATAAAGGGATGATGCAGGCAGTGGATATAGAGAGAAAGACAAGATAAAGGGATGATGCAGACAGTGGATATAGAGAGAAAGAAAGATAAAGGGATGATGCAGACAGTGGATATAGAGAGAAAGACAAGATAAAGGGATGATGCAGGCAGTGGATATAGAGAGAAAGGCAAGATAAAGGGATGATGCAGGCAGTGGATATAGAGAGAAAGGCAAGATAAAGGGATGATGCAGGCAGTGGATATAGAGAGAAAGGCAAGATAAAGGGATGATGCAGGCAGTGGATATAGAGAGAAAGGCAAGATAAAGGGATGATGCAGGCAGTGGATATAGAGAGAAAGGCAAGATAAAGGGATGATGCAGGCAGTGGATATAGAGAGAAAGGCAAGATAAAGGGATGATGCAGACAGTGGATATAGAGAGAAAGACAAGATAAAGGGATGATGCAGGCAGTGGATATAGAGAGAAAGGCAAGATAAAGGGATGATGCAAGATAAAGGGATGATGCAGTGGATATAGAGAGAAAGGCAAGATAAAGGGATGATGCAGGCAGTGGATATAGAGAGAAAGGCAAGATAAAGGGATGATGCAGGCAGTGGATATAGAGAGAAAGGCAAGATAAAGGGATGATGCAGGCAGTGGATATAGAGAGAAAGGCAAGATAAAGGGATGATGCAGGCAGTGGATATAGAGAGAAAGACAAGATAAAGGGATGATGCAGGCAGTGGATATAGAGAGAAAGACAAGATAAAGGGATGATGCAGGCAGTGGATATAGAGAGAAAGACAAGATAAAGGGATGATGCAGGCAGTGGATATAGAGAGAAAGGCAAGATAAAGGGATGATGCAGGCAGTGGATATAGAGAGAAAGACAAGATAAAGGGATGATGCAGGCAGTGGATATAGAGAGAAAGGCAAGATAAAGGGATGATGCAGACAGTGGATATAGAGAGAAAGACAAGATAAAGGGATGATGCAGGCAGTGGATATAGAGAGAAAGGCAAGATAAAGGGATGATGCAGGCAGTGGATATAGAGAGAAAGGCAAGATAAAGGGATGATGCAGGCAGTGGATATAGAGAAGATAAAGGGATGATGCAAGATAAAGGGATGATGCAGGCAGTGGATATAGAGAGAAAGGCAAGATAAAGGGATGATGCAGGCAGTGGATATAGAGAGAAAGGCAAGATAAAGGGATGATGCAGGCAGTGGATATAGAGAGAAAGGCAAGATAAAGGGATGATGCAGGCAGTGGATATAGAGAGAAAGGCAAGATAAAGGGATGATGCAGGCAGTGGATATAGAGAGAAAGGCAAGATAAAGGGATGATGCAGGCAGTGGATATAGAGAGAAAGGCAAGATAAAGGGATGATGCAGGCAGTGGATATAGAGAGAAAGGCAAGATAAAGGGATGATGCAGGCAGTGGATATAGAGAGAAAGGCAAGATAAAGGGATGATGCAGGCAGTGGATATAGAGAGAAAGGCAAGATAAAGGGATGATGCAGGCAGTGGATATAGAGAGAAAGGCAAGATAAAGGGATGATGCAGGCAGTGGATATAGAGAGAAAGGCAAGATAAAGGGATGATGCAGGCAGTGGATATAGAGAGAAAGGCAAGATAAAGGGATGATGCAGGCAGTGGATATAGAGAGAAAGGCAAGATAAAGGGATGATGCAGGCAGTGGATATAGAGAGAAAGGCAAGATAAAGGGATGATGCAGGCAGTGGATATAGAGAGAAAGGCAAGATAAAGGGATGATGCAGGCAGTGGATATAGAGAGAAAGACAAGATAAAGGGATGATGCAGGCAGTGGATATAGAGAGAAAGGCAAGATAAAGGGATGATGCAGGCAGTGGATATAGAGAGAAAGGCAAGATAAAGGGATGATGCAGGCAGTGGATATAGAGAGAAAGACAAGATAAAGGGATGATGCAGACAGTGGATATAGAGAGAAAGGCAAGATAAAGGGATGATGCAGGCAGTGGATATAGAGAGAAAGGCAAGATAAAGGGATGATGCAGGCAGTGGATATAGAGAGAAAGGCAAGATAAAGGGATGATGCAGGCAGTGGATATAGAGAGAAAGACAAGATAAAGGGATGATGCAGGCAGTGGATATAGAGAGAAAGGCAAGATAAAGGGATGATGCAGGCAGTGGATATAGAGAGAAAGACAAGATAAAGGGATGATGCAGGCAGTGGATATAGAGAGAAAGACAAGATAAAGGGATGATGCAGGCAGTGGATATAGAGAGAAAGACAAGATAAAGGGATGATGCAGACAGTGGATATAGAGAGAAAGGCAAGATAAAGGGATGATGCAGACAGTGGATATAGAGAGAAAGGCAAGATAAAGGGATGATGCAGGCAGTGGATATAGAGAGAAAGACAAGATAAAGGGATGATGCAGGCAGTGGATATAGAGAGAAAGGCAAGATAAAGGGATGATGCAGGCAGTGGATATAGAGAGAAAGGCAAGATAAAGGGATGATGCAGGCAGTGGATATAGAGAGAAAGGCAAGATAAAGGGATGATGCAGGCAGTGGATATAGAGAGAAAGACAAGATAAAGGGATGATGCAGGCAGTGGATATAGAGAGAAAGGCAAGATAAAGGGATGATGCAGGCAGTGGATAAAGGGATGATGCAGAGATATAGAAAGACAAGATAAAGGGATGATGCAGGCAGTGGATATAGAGAGAAAGGCAAGATAAAGGGATGATGCAGGCAGTGGATATAGAGAGAAAGGCAAGATAAAGGGATGATGCAGGCAGTGGATATAGAGAGAAAGACAAGATAAAGGGATGATGCAGGCAGTGGATATAGAGAGAAAGGCAAGATAAAGGGATGATGCAGACAGTGGATATAGAGAGAAAGGCAAGATAAAGGGATGATGCAGGCAGTGGATATAGAGAGAAAGACAAGATAAAGGGATGATGCAGACAGTGGATATAGAGAGAAAGACAAGATAAAGGGATGATGCAGGCAGTGGATATAGAGAGAAAGACAAGATAAAGGGATGATGCAGACAGTGGATATAGAGAGAAAGACAAGATAAAGGGATGATGCAGACAGTGGATATAGAGAGAAAGACAAGATAAAGGGATGATGCAGACAGTGGATATAGAGAGAAAGACAAGATAAAGGGATGATGCAGACAGTGGATATAGAGAGAAAGACAAGATAAAGGGATGATGCAGACAGTGGATATAGAGAGAAAGACAAGATAAAGGGATGATGCAGACAGTGGATATAGAGAGAAAGACAAGATAAAGGGATGATGCAGGCAGTGGATATAGAGAGAAAGACAAGATAAAGGGATGATGCAGGCAGTGGATATAGAGAGAAAGACAAGATAAAGGGATGATGCAGACAGTGGATATAGAGAGAAAGACAAGATAAAGGGATGATGCAGACAGTGGATATAGAGAGAAAGACAAGATAAAGGGATGATGCAGACAGTGGATATAGAGAGAAAGACAAGATAAAGGGATGATGCAGGCAGTGGATATAGAGAGAAAGACAAGATAAAGGGATGATGCAGGCAGTGGATATAGAGAGAAAGACAAGATAAAGGGATGATGCAGACAGTGGATATAGAGAGAAAGACAAGATAAAGGGATGATGCAGACAGTGGATATAGAGAGAAAGACAAGATAAAGGGATGATGCAGACAGTGGATATAGAGAGAAAGACAAGATAAAGGGATGATGCAGACAGTGGATATAGAGAGAAAGACAAGATAAAGGGATGATGTTTAGAACACACACATTCTACACCTACACCAGTGGAGGCTGCTGAGGGGAGGATGCCTCATAATAACGGCTGGAATGGAGTAGATGGAATGGTATCAAACACGTCAAAGACTTGGTTTCCATGGTTTCCATGTGATTGATACCATTCCATTGACTCCATTCCAGCCATTAGTGTGAGCCGTCCTCCCCTCAGCAGCCTCCACTGACCTACACACAGCGGCAACGGAAATCATTCTAAACGCAGTGGAACATGAATGGCCTCTGACATTTAAACGGGAGTGAAGATTCACTTTCCCTCTTCATCTCTTCCCTCCCTTCCTCTCTTCCCTTTCTTCTTAATGTAGAAACCAAGGAGGATAATGATTATGCTGATATCGGAGGGGTGGATTCTGGGGGAAATGAGGCTACATGCATAGAGCTGCAGGCTGTTCCTCTGCTCTCTGTACACACACACACACGCACACACACCACACGCATACGCACGCACACACACACACACACACACACACACACACACACACACACACACACACACACACACACACACACACACACACACACACACACACACACACACACACACACACACACACACACACACACACACACACACACACACACACACACACACACACACACACACACACAGATGGATGGATGACAGGTGCATTACTTATTCTACGTTGCAGTTTATTAAGGAGATGCACTTTCCCCTTTCCTCGTTCCACTACCGTGAAAATCTCTTTCTCCTATTAATAAAACACTGTTGCCAGCGAGCCATGATTAAAAGGAACACAGGATACACTCCTACTCATACGAACGTTTTCACACATTCCTACCTAATAAGTCCAGACTGATCACTAGAAACACACTGCGATTCCGGACGTTTGAAAACGTCCTGAATACTTTGATATACATGCCTTCCTCGTCGCAAAGAAAGTACAGGGATGACCTATCACTGGGAGTGAACTGTTCCGTGTTGGAGCACACTGTGTAGACCAGTGCACTACGGCAGTTTACAATGCTCTGGCAAGCTGTGAGAATACTGATGGTACCTGATGGTAATGGCACATGTTTTAGCCTTGCTCAAACCATAGACTTAAATATAACAACTTGGAATTAATACCTAAACTTTAACCCTTTGAGTTGTTTCTGTTTTAACCATGTTACCACGCAAAATTAACCCTGTAACCATGCAGAATTAACCCTGTAACCACACAGAATTAACCCTGTAACCATACAAAATTAACCCTGTAACCACGCAGAATTAACCCTGTAACCATACAAAATTAACCCTGTAACCACGCAGAATTAACCCTGTAACCACACAGAATTAACCCTGTAACCATACAAAATTAACCCTGTAACCACACAGAATTAACCCTGTAACCATACAAAATTAACCCTGTAACCACGCAGAATTAACCCTGTAACCATACAAAATTAACCCTGTAACCACACAGAATTAACCCTGTAACCACGCAGAATTAACCCTGTAACCATACAAAATTAACCCTGTAACCACACAGAATTAACCCTGTAACCATACAAAATTAACCCTGTAACCACGCAGAATTAACCCTGTAACCATACAAAATTAACCCTGTAACCATGCAGAATTAACCCTGTAACCACACAGAATTAACCCTGTAACCATACAAAATTAACCCTGTAACCACGCAGAATTAACCCTGTAACCATACAAAATTAACCCTGTAACCACACAGAATTAACCCTGTAACCACGCAGAATTAACCCTGTAACCATACAAAATTAACCCTGTAACCACACAGAATTAACCCTGTAACCATACAAAATTAACCCTGTAACCACGCAGAATTAACCCTGTAACCATACAAAATTAACCCTGTAACCATGCAGAATTAACCCTGTAACCACACAGAATTAACCCTGTAACCATACAAAATTAACCCTGTAACCACGCAGAATTAACCCTGTAACCATACAAAATTAACCCTGTAACCACGCAGAATTAACCCTGTAACCACACAGAATTAACCCTGTAACCATACAAAATTAACCCTGTAACCACACAGAATTAACCCTGTAACCATACAAAATTAACCCTGTAACCACGCAGAATTAACCCTGTAACCATGCAAAATTAACCCTGTAACCACACAGAATTAACCCTGTAACCACGCAGAATTAACCCTGTAACCATACAAAATTAACCCTGTAACCACACAGAATTAACCCTGTAACCATACAAAATTAACCCTGTAACCACGCAGAATTAACCCTGTAACCATACAAAATTAACCCTGTAACCATGCAGAATTAACCCTGTAACCACACAGAATTAACCCTGTAACCATACAAAATTAACCCTGTAACCACACAGAATTAACCCTGTAACCATACAAAATTAACCCTGTAACCACGCAGAATTAACCCTGTAACCATACAAAATTAACCCTGTAACCACGCAGAATTAACCCTGTAACCACGCAGAATTAACCCTGTAACCATACAAAATTAACTCTGTAACCACGCAGAATTAACCCTGTAAACACACAGAATTACCCATGTAACCACGCAGAACTAACCCTGTAACCACGTGGAATTAACCCTGTAACCACTCAGAATTAACCCTGCAAACACACATAATTAACCATGTAACCACAAAGAACTAACCCTGTAACTACGCAGAATTAACCCTGTAACCACGCAGAATTAACCCTGTAACCACGCAGAATTAACCCTGTAACCACACAGAATTAACCATGTAACCACGCAGAATTAATCCTGTAACCACGCGGAATTAACCCTCTAACCACACAGAATTAACCCTGTAACCACGCAGAATTACCCCTGTAAACACACAGAATTAACCCTGTAACCACGCAGAACTAATCCTGTAACCACGTGGAATTAACCCTGTAACCACGCAGAATTAACTCTGTAAACACACAGAATTACCCATGTAACCACACAGAACTAACCCTGTAACCACGCAGAACTAACCCTGTAAACACGTGGAATTAACCCTGTAACCACGCAGAATTAACCCTGTAAACACACAGAATTACCCATGTAACCACGCAGAACTAACCCTGTAACCACGTGGAATTAACCCTGTAACCACGCAGAATTAACCCTGTAAACACACAGAATTACCCATGTAACCACGCAGAACTAACCCTGTAACCACGTGGAATTAACCCTGTAACCATGCAGAATTAACCCTGTAAACACACAGAATTACCCATGTAACCACGCAGAACTAACCCTGTAACCACGTGGAATTAACCCTGTAACCACGCAGAATTAACCCTGTAAACACACAGAATTACCCATGTAACCACGCAGAACTAACCCTGTAACCACGTGGAGTAACCCTGTAACCACGCAGAACTAACCCTGTAACCACGTGGAGTTAATGCATCAAAAATAGACATTCATCCATAATACATTGAATTCTGAAGGGAAACTACGAGATCTTGTGAATAAGTCATACAATGAGTATAGTGGCTAAAGGTCTCTGATGGACCGTATTCACCCTCACATCCTGTCCATCGTCTCCAGACTTCCTGTCTGCTGAGTCCAGTGAGTGGATCTCAGACAGACAGACTGACTGACTGAGTTTTTATGATGATGGTTTTATTATAGTGTTCCTAACATCGAGAGCTTTTCCTATATAGGACTGGTGATCATTTCAGCAGTATGGGTATCAGTGATCAGCAAAACATACTTCACCAGAGAGCAGTCCTCATCTTGAAGACAACCATCTCCTTACCCAACATATAACCACACAAACCTCCTGAGTGGCGCAGTGGTCCAAGGCAGTGTATCTCTGTGCTAGAGGCGTCACTACAGACCCGGGTTTGATCCTGGGCTGTATCACAACTGGCTGTGATCAGGAGTCCCATAGGGTGACAGACATTTGGCCCAGCGTTGTTCGGATTAGGAGATGGTTTGGCCAGGGTAGGCCGTCATTGTAAATAAGAATTTGTTCTTAACTGACTAAAACAAACACTATCAGGCAGCATTCTGGGAACATTGCTGGAATGCAACACTCCTCAGTTGTGGTGTGTGGCTAATTTCAACTTGATGACCTCAGTCAAGCCCCGATCAATAAATCCCAGTGCCAGGTCTATTCATAACTGTATCAATCTGCTGATCTTTATAAACACTGGTCCTCAGTCAGAAATGAATGATCAATTAGTGCTTGTTGGGGGGGGTAAAAGAGAGAGATGGGGTAGGGGAGTGGGGGTGAAGGAGAGAGATGGGGTAGGGGAGTGGGGGTGAAGGAGAGAGATGGGGTAGGGGAGTGGGGGTGAAGGAGAGAGATGGGGTAGGGGAGTGGGGGTGAAGGAGAGAGATGGGGTAGGGGAGTGGGGGTGAAGGAGAGAGATGGGGTAGGGGAGTGGGGGTGAAGGAGAGAGATGGGGTAGGGGAGTGGGGGTGAAGGAGAGAGATGGGGTAGGGGAGTGGGGGTGAAGGAGAGAGATGGGGTAGGGGAGTGGGGGTGAAGGAGAGAGATGGGGTAGGGGAGTGGGGGTGAAGGAGAGAGATGGGGTAGGGGAGTGGGGGTGAAGGAGAGAGATGGGGTAGGGGAGTGGGGGTGAAGGAGAGAGATGGGGTAGGGGAGTGGGGGTGAAGGAGAGAGATGGGGTAGGGGAGTGGGGGTGAAGGAGAGAGATGGGGTAGGGGAGTGGGGGTGAAGGAGAGAGATGGGGTAGGGGAGTGGGGGTGAAGGAGAGAGATGGGGTAGGGGAGTGGGGGGAGTGAAGGAGAGAGAGATGGGGTAGGGGAGTGGGGGTGAAGGAGAGAGATGGGGTAGGGGAGTGGGGGTGAAGGAGAGAGATGGGGTAGGGGAGTGGGGGTGAAGGAGAGAGATGGGGTAGGGGAGTGGGGGTGAAGGAGAGAGATGGGGTAGGGGAGTGGGGGTGAAGGAGAGAGATGGGGTAGGGGAGTGGGGTGAAAGAGAGAGATGGGGTAGGGGAGTGGGGGTGAAAGAGAGAGATGGGGTAGGGGAGTGGGGGTGAAGGAGAGAAATACATGGAAAAACCCAGCACCTTATTCAAAAGTCTGATGCAATCTTGAAACATCTAAATATTTTATCCAACTGTCATGAAATGAAAAGGCTCAAAGAGAAAAGGCGATAGAGAGGTGGGGGTGGGGCAGAGGTGGAGAGAGAGAGAGAGAGAGGTGGGGGGGTGGGGCAGAGATGGAGAGAGCGAGAGAGAGGTGGGGGTGGGGCAGAGGTGGAGAGAGAGAGAGGTGGGGGTGGGGCAGAGGTGGAGAGAGAGAGAGGTGGGGGTGGGGCAGAGGTGGAGAGAGAGAGAGGTGGGGGTGGGGCAGAGGTGGAGAGAGAGAGAGAGGTAGGGTTGGGGCAGAGGTGGAGAGAGAGAGAGGTGGGGGTGGGGCAGAGGTGGAGAGAGAGAGAGGTGGGGGTGGGGCAGAGGTGGAGAGAGAGAGAGGTGGGGGTGGGGCAGAGGTGGAGAGAGAGAGAGGTGGGGGTGGGGCAGAGGTGGAGAGAGAGGTGGGGGTGGGGGTGGGGCAGAGGTGGAGAGAGAGAGAGGTGGGGTTGGGGCAGAGGTGGAGAGAGAGGTGGGGGTGGGGCAGAGGTGGAGAGAGAGAGAGGTGGGGGTGGGGCAGAGGTGGAGAGAGAGAGACAGAGAGAGAGGGGGGGCAGAGGTGGAGAGAGAGAGAGAGGTGGGGGTGGGAGTGGGGCAGAGGTGGAGAGAGAGAGAGGTGGGGGTGGGGCAGAGGTGGAGAGAGAGAGAGGTGGGGGTGGGGCAGAGGTGGAGAGAGAGAGAGGGGGGGGTGGGGCAGAGGTGGGAGCAGAGGTGGGGGGTGGGGCAGAGGTGGAGAGAGGGGTGGGGCAGAGGTGGAGAGAGAGAGAGGTGGGGGTGGGGGTGGGGCAGAGGTGGAGAGAGAGAGAGGTGGGGGTGGGGCAGAGGTGGAGAGAGAGAGGTGGGGGTGGGGCAGAGGTGGAGAGAGAGAGAGAGGTGGGGGTGGGGCAGAGGTGGAGAGAGAGAGGTGGGGGTGGGGCAGAGGTGGAGAGAGAGAGAGGTGGGGGTGGGGCAGTGAGAAGCGGAGGGAGATGAAAAAGAGGAAAATAAGGAGTGTTCTTTTAACTCCTTTAATTAGAAAACGGATGATAAGAGTTAATGATCTTGCCTGTTAAATGGAGAGGCCTCTAACTTGGCCTTATCAGAGACAGAGAGAGAGAGGGCCTTCCTTTACTAGATTACTACATAGATCCATCTTAACTGACAATATTGGTGTTGTGGAAACCTTGAATTGACCAATTATGTTAAACCTATCCAGATATCAGTGAAAAATTCAAGGAAGGGACAAAGGAAGGAAAGAAGAAAGGAAGCGAAGAAGGAAGGATGACGGATACATGTTCAAAGTAATCCAACAGGACGATATCCTGCATGGTAACCACCGCAGCAGAACAGTGACCCCTAGTGGTCCAAGAAAGGCAGTACATTGAGATACGACGTCACGCAGTATGAGGATGGAACGTACCGTAGGGCTCATTCATACCAGAGCATGTAGCACACAATCTGCCACTAATGTGACACATCACACATAACATACTGTGTTACACACCTCAGTGTGTCAGACCTATCCAAAGAGTGACAATGTGTGTGTCATAGCTGTCTGTCCCTCTCCCATTACACTGGGGTCATACGAACACACGTCCTTCACACAGCCAGAGACAGACCTGTCTGTCCCTCTCCCATTACACTGGGGTCATACGAACACACGTTCTTCACACAGCCAGAGACAGACCTGTCTGTCCCTCTCCCATTACACTGGGGTCATACGAACACACGTCCTTCACACAGCCAGAGACAGACCTGTCTGTCCCTCTCCCATTACACTGGGGTCATACGAACACACGTCCTTCACACAGCCAGAGACAGACCTGTCTGTCCCTCTCCCATTACACTGGGGTCATACGAACACACGTCCTTCACACAGCCAGAGACAGACCTGTCTGTCCCTCTCCCATTACACTGGGGTCATACGAACACACGTCCTTCACACAGCCAGAGACAGACCTGTCTGTCCCTCTCCCATTACACTGGGGTCATACAAACACACGTCCTTCACACAGCCAGAGACAGACCTGTCTGTCCCTCTCCCATTACACCGGGGTCATACGAACACACGTCCTTCACACAGCCAGAGACAGACCTGTCTGTCCCTCTCCCATTACACTGGGGTCATACGAACACACGTCCTTCACACAGCCAGAGACAGACCTGTCTGTCCCTCTCCCATTACACTGGGGTCATACGAACACACGTCCTTCACACAGCCAGAGACAGAAAGCCACACAGACAGACCAGAAACCACAGTGTTTTCATGTATAGAGCAGTAATCAAATGTATTACATATTAATTCAGCCATTCTGCTACTATGACTCAAATGGAATTGGAATGGAATATAAATGGTTGTCTGTTCTATAAATTATATTTCTGGGGTTAGATTGTTCCTGGAAAAAAATGTGTAATAAATGTTTTCAACTTGGAAATCAATCAATCCGCCATCATTAACATAATGGAAAAATCTAATGATTTATTATTTAAATATTTAAATAACATGGGTGACGGAGAAAAACGAATCGTTACAATTGAAGGCCATGTTGCAAACCATAACACAGGCACATAGGTTGTAAGCATGCAGGTCTGGGCAGATGGGATCTGGTCGTTGTTTGTGGGCATCTGGAAGTTGTTGGTCATATATGTTAGTATTTGGTGTAAAAAAAAGGATTGTTCCTGAGTGCTGAGAGGTGAAAAGAACAATAATTATTCTGTCAATCAAGGATTGGCAGGCGTGTCACAATTAGTAGTGGGGGGGGCGGAGAATCATTTACATAACCATATGCTGTATTAGCATAATTACCATACATAACCATTGATGTATTAGGTGGTATTCTACATAAGGGGGTGGGCTTTGGGGCTTTGTATCATTAATGGGAACAGCAGCGCAGAGTTAGAAATACACATTTTCCTCAAATCTACATATTTCAAAGTCAATCATAAATTCAAACACTTTAAGACAACATTTTAAATATAATGCCTGACCTCATCCTAGTCCTCCATGTTATTACATGGATAGGCTAAAGCTGTAGAGGATGATCAACTACTATGTAAAGACACAAAGGTCAACTATGATGATCATTTAGTGTCATGGTTCCACCTGTCACCAGAGGGCAGCAGAGACCGTCCTAGAGACCTTACTGACACCCAGGAGTGTCCTATTTACTCATTATGATTTCCCTGTTAAAAGAGCTGTGTTTCCTGGTTTCTTTTGCTGAAGCTTGAATTATGTGCCGTGTGCGTTTGTATCCTGAGTGGCTTTTTGAGACTGAGTGTTGGTTGTTTTTCCACAGTGTTGTTGTTGATCCTTTGGACACTGTTTCCCAGTGAAGTATTATGTTTATCCTTAACCACAGATTCCTCGTCTCTTCTCTGCACCTGGGTCCAACTTCGCCATGACACATTTAGAGTACATTTGAGACTGCTTAACAGAGTGGGACCTGAGGGGCTGTGTAAAATGGAGGGACCCAGCCGTCTCCATAGAACAACACAGAGAACCCACATCTGCCCATCAATGATGCCTGGCTGTGTCTATTCCAAAAAGCTACGTTGCAGCCAAGGCAAAACAATAAGTTGACTAAAGGAACCAAGGCTAGCTGTCATGGCTGGAGCTCTGTTACAATAAGTTGACTAAAGGAACCAAGGCTAGCTGTAATGGCTGGAGCTCTGTTACAATAAGTTGACTAAAGGAACCAAGGCTAGCTGTCATGGCTGGAGCTCTGTTACAATAAGTTGACTAAAGGAACCAAGGCTAGCTGTAATGGCTGGAGCTCTGTTACAATAAGTTGACTAAAGGAACCAAGGCTAGCTGTAATGGCTGGAGCTCTGTTACAATAAGTTGACTAAAGGAACCAAGGCTAGCTGTAATGGCTGGAGCTCTGTTACAATAAGTTGACTAAAGGAACCAAGGCTAGCTGTAATGGCTGGAGCTCTGTTATCCATAATGTGCAGTTCATCACTTGACCTTCACGTGAATCCATGGAAGGACGATAAATGGAATATGCTGGATACTGTCACAATGGGCTGCTAATTCCGCTGAATTAAAGTGGGAAGAACACTGTTTAGCCAGAGCTTAAACATCTCTATGGCTCTGCTTACTGTGAACAGTGAAAAAGTGGCTGATATTGTAGAGTTGAGGCTCTTTGCTGGTACAAGATCTTAATTCATTTCTATGGTAACCAGTAGGTTATGTGAGGCTGCAGCTCTGTGTGTTTCTCTTCTGCTCTTCTCCGTGCATAACACTACCTGCTAAATATAGAGCTAAATGATAACACTGCTGGTTCCACTTACCTGCTGTGTGCTGCACACACACACACACACACACACACACACACACACACACACACACACACACACACACACACACACACACACACACACACACACACACACACACACACACACACACACACACACACACACACACACACACACACACACACACACACACACACACACACACACACACACACACACACACACACACACACGCATGCATGAACGTGCGCACACACACACAAACACACACACGCATGCATGAACGTGCACACACACAGCTGCAGTCTGGCAGTGACCTGGTTAGGACAGGTGTGTGAGAGAGTCACACAGAGATAATCCAGCAGGAGACAGAAGAGAACTGAGACGAGGAGTAAAACACTTCTGTGGGCTGTCCTGCTGGAAGAAGAGGAAGTGATGAGTGTGAGGGAGGGGAATCGGGGAGGGAGAGGACATAAGGATGAGATGTGAAAGGAAGTAGAGGTGGGGATTTGGAAAGAGAGGGTGAGGAGAGAGCAGATGGAGGGAGTGATAGACAGGGAGGAGTGGGAGAACCATTGCAGCTGGTGGTAAGGGGGCCAGTGATGCTCTGTTGTAGCCCAGTCCCACTGCACTTCAGCAGGGCAGATGGACTGGCATGTCCCCTGTGCCCTTCAGCACCAGGCTCCAGCCCACACACCACTCACAACCTTCTATTCACTACTCTAATTACACCAACTCAAACTTGTTGCAGGTTCTTAATAAAGATCTCCATAATACATAATCTATGATCTGATTTTAGGAATACTCTAGTGTTTTGTCCGTCAGAGGACCTCGAAAGCATTAGGAACGACTGTGGTGCAACACCTTGCTCTAGTGGTCAGTCCCTGTAACTGCATCTCTTCACAGAGCAGCACCCAGGCAGTGGACAGCGACAGACAGAGCGCTGATAGTCTTTGGCAGAAAAACAGAGAACTGTCACATTTGTCATGAATTGAGATTATATTTCAGAATAGATTACTGTCTAGTATATTCAGTGATAATGTTTCTATTACAGAACTTTTCAAGTCATTGTGAGTTAACTAGCAATTCAGCCAAACCCCCAACACAGCTGGCTACCACTAATCTCCCATTCCAATAAACAGCCTCTGTGTGTGTGTGTTTGTGTGTGTGTGTGTGTGTTTGTGTGTGTGTGTTTGTGTGTGTTTGTGTGTGTGTTTGTGTGTGTGTGTGTGTGTGTTTGTGTGTGTGCGTGTGTGTGTGTGTGTGTGTGTGTGTGTGCGTGTGTGTGTGTGTGTGTGTGTGTGTGTGTGTGTGTGTGTGTGTGTGTGTGTGTGTGTGTGTGTGTGTGTGTGTGTGTGTGTGTGTGTGTGTGTGTGTGTGTGTGTGTGTGTGTGTGTGTGTGTGTGTGTGTGTGTGTGTGTGTGTGTGTGTGTGTGTGTGTTGTGTTTTGACGCAGTAAAACAAATACAAATAGAAGGCTGCTGATTCATATTGGGGCATAAAAGCCAGAGCTTTGTTATGTTCTCTTTTAATGAAAACTATCATTTCTACCTCTGGGCTTGGAAGGAAATGGGCAACACTGCAGGAGTTATGTGGTCATTATGTGCTGAATACAGTAGGAGATCGTCTAATGTGGTATTTCACTGTGTCACTATAGTGACTTTGCAGTATATCTGAATGAATTCTAACACACGTAACTATACAACCGTAACCTTAAGTACATCACAGACCTGTCACTTTCTACAGACTCAAGGAGATGGAAAATTCCAGTGTACGACTACATACACACAGAGCCCCCCCCCCCCCCCCACCACCACCATGTGCGGTGGTCCCACATTGACAGACACATGCAGCCTTTTGTCAGAGACTGATATCACTGGCATAAAGGTTACAAATTCAATCAGTGTGGATGGAAATGGCCTCCCAGTCACTGTGTCCCATGAAAATATGACTTATTCCACTGTTTGTGTGTGTGTGTGTGTGTGTGTGTGTGTGTGTGTGTGTGTGTGTGTGTGTGTGTGTGTGTGTGTGTGTGTGTGTGTGTGTGTGTGTGTGTGTGTGTGTGTGTGTGTGTGTGTGTGTGTGTGTGTGTAAAAAACGGCCCTGGAGGTGACGTGGAACATATGACTGGGTCGACAGAAACGGACCAATTAGAAATTTCAACAGGGGAGCATTGTCACTTTCACCACTGCATCACCATAAAGGAGAGATGTTAAAGGAGAGATGTTAAAGGAGGGACGTTAAAGGAGAGATGTTAAAGGAGAGACGCTAAAGGAGAGATGTTAAAGGAGAGCTGTTAAAGGAGAGACGTTAAAGGAGAGACGCTAAAGGAGAGACGTTAAAGGAGAGATGTTAAAGGAGAGACGTTAAAGGAGAGATGTTAAAGGAGAGACGTTAAAGGAGAGACGTTAAAGGAGACGTTAAAGGAGGGTGAGAGGGCGGAGAGATGTTAAAGGAGAGACGTTAAAGGAGAGACGTTAAAGGAGAGATGTTAAAGGAGAGACGTTAAAGGAGAGACGTTAAAGGAGAGACGTTAAAGAGAGACGTTAAAGGAGAGACGTTAAAGGAGACGACGGAGGAGAGATGTTAAAGGAGAGACGTTAAAGGAGAGACGTTAAAGGAGAGACGTTAAAGGCGAGACGTTAAAGGAGGACGTTAAAGAGGACGTTAAAGGCGAGATGACGTTAAAGGAGAGACGTTAAAGGAGAGACGTTAAAGGAGAGACGTTAAAGGAGAGACGTTAAAGGAGAGACGTTAAAGGAGAGACGTTAAAGGCGAGACGTTAAAGGAGACGAGAGGGAGGAGAGATGTTAAAGGAGAGACGTTAAAGGAGAGATGTTAAAGGAGAGACGTTAAAGGAGAGACGTTAAAGGAGAGACGTTAAAGGAGAGACGTTAAAGGCGAGACGTTAAAGGAGGACGAGAGGGAGGAGAGATGTTAAAGGAGAGACGTTAAGGGAGAGACGTTAAAGGAGAGACGTTAAAGGCGAGACTTTAAAGGAGAGACGTTAAAGGAGAGATGTTAAAGGAGAGATGTTAAAGGAGAGATGTTAAAGGAGAGACGTTAAAGGAGAGATGTTAAAGGAGAGATGTTAAAAGAGAGACACTAAAGGAGAGATGTTAAAGGAGAGATGTTAAAGGAGAGATGTTAAAGGAGAGACGTTAAAGGAGAGATGTTAAAGGAGAGACGTTAAAGGAGAGATGTTAAAGGAGAGATGTTAAAGGAGAGACGTTAAAGGAGAGATGTTAAAGGAGAGACGTTAAAGGAGAGACGTTAAAGGAGACGTTAAAGGAGGGCGAGAGGGCGGAGAGATGTTAAAGGAGAGACGTTAAAGGAGAGATGTTAAAGGAGAGATGTTAAAGGAGAGACGTTAAAGGAGAGACGTTAAAGGAGACGTTAAAGGAGGGCGAGAGGGCGGAGAGATGTTAAAGGAGAGACGTTAAAGGAGAGATGTTAAAGGAGAGATGTTAAAGGAGAGACGTTAAAGGAGAGATGTTAAAGGAGAGATGTTAAAGGAGAGACGTTAAAGGAGAGATGTTAAAGGAGAGACGTTAAAGGAGAGATGTTAAAGGAGAGACGTTAAAGGAGAGACGTTAAAGGCGAGACGTTAAAGGAGAGACGTTAAAGGAGAGATGTTAAAGGAGAGACGTTAAAGGAGAGACGTTAAAGGAGACGTTAAAGGAGGGCGAGAGGGCGGAGAGATGTTAAAGGAGAGACGTTAAAGGAGAGACGTTAAAGGAGAGACGTTAAAGGAGAGACGTTAAAGGAAATATAATGATGTTAAAGGAGAAATGTTAAAGGAAGGCGAGAGGGAGGAGAGATGTTAAAGGAGAGATGTTAAAGGAGAGACGTTAAAGGAGAGATGTTAAAGGAGAGATGTTAAAGGAGAGACGTTAAAGGAGAGACGTTAAAGGAAATATAATGATGTTAAAGGAGAAATGTTAAAGGAAGGCGAGAGGGAGGAGAGATGTTAAAGGAGGGCGAGAGGGAGGAGAGACGTAAAAGGAGAGGTGTTAAAGGAGGGCGAGAGGGAGGAGAGATGTTAAAGGAGGGCGAGAGGGAGGAGAGACGTTAAAGGAGAGGTGTTAAAGGAGGGCGAGAGGGAGGAGAGACGTTAAAGGAGGGCGAGAGGGAGGAGAGGTGTTAAAGGAGGGCGAGAGGGAGGAGAGACGTTAAAGGAGAGGTGTTAAATGAGGGCGAGAAGGAGGAGAGATGTTAAAGGAGAGATGTTAAAGGAGAGCGAGAGGGAGGAGAGATGTTAAAGGAGAGGTGTTAAATGAGGGCGAGAGGGAGGAGAGACGTTAAAGGAGAGGTGTTAAATGAGGGCGAGAGGGAGGAGAGACGTTAAAGGAGAGGTGTTAAATGAGGGCGAGAGGGAGGAGAGACATTAAAGGAGAGGTGTTAAATGAGGGCGAGAGGGAGGAGAGACGTTAAAGGAGAGGTGTTAAATGAGGGCGAGAGGGAGGAGAGACGTTAAAGGAGAGGTGTTAAATGAGGGCGAGAGGGAGGAGAGACATTAAAGGAGGGCGAGAGGGAGGAGAGACGTTAAAGGAGAGGTGTTAAATGAGGGCGAGAGGGAGGAGAGATGTTAAAGGAGAGATGTTAAAAGAGAGACGTTAAAGGAGAGACGTTAAAGGAGAGATGTTAAAAGAGAGACGTTAAAGGAGAGATGTTAAAAGAGAGACGTTAAAGGAGAGATGTTAAAAGAGAGACGTTAAAGGAGAGATGTTAAAGGAGAGATGTTAAAAGAGAGACGTTAAAGGAGAGATGTTAAAAGAGAGACGTTAAAGGAGAGATGTTAAAGGAGAGATGTTAAAAGAGAGACGTTAAAGGAGATATGTTAAAAGAGAGACGTTAAAGGAGAGATGTTAAAAGAGAGACGTTAAAGGAGAGATGTTAAAAGAGAGACGTTAAAGGAGAGACGTTAAAGGAGAGATGTTAAAGGAGAGATGTTAAAAGAGAGACGTTAAAGGAGAGATGTTAAAAGAGAGACGTTAAAGGAGAGATGTTAAAGGAGAGACGTTAAAGGAGAGACGTTAAAGGAGAGACGTTAAAGGAGAGACGTTAAAGGAAATATAATGATGTTAAAGGAGAAATGTTAAAGGAAGGCGAGAGGGAGGAGAGATGTTAAAGGAGGGCGAGAGGGAGGAGAGACGTAAAAGGAGAGGTGTTAAAGGAGGGCGAGAGGGAGGAGAGATGTTAAAGGAGGGCGAGAGGGAGGAGAGACGTTAAAGGAGAGACGTTAAAGGAAATATAATGATGTTAAAGGAGAAATGTTAAAGGAAGGCGAGAGGGAGGAGAGATGTTAAAGGAGGGCGAGAGGGAGGAGAGACGTAAAAGGAGAGGTGTTAAAGGAGGGCGAGAGGGAGGAGAGATGTTAAAGGAGGGCGAGAGGGAGGAGAGACGTTAAAGGAGAGGTGTTAAAGGAGGGCGAGAGGGAGGAGAGAGACGTTAAAGGAGAGGCGAGAGGAGGAGAGGTGTTAAAGGAGGGCGAGAGGGGAGAGACATTAAAGGAGAGGTGTTAAATGAGGGCGAGAGGGAGGAGAGATGTTAAAGGAGAGATGTTAAAGGAGAGCGAGAGGGAGGAGAGATGTTAAAGGAGAGGTGTTAAATGAGGGCGAGAGGGAGGAGAGACGTTAAAGGAGAGGTGTTAAATGAGGGCGAGAGGGAGGAGAGACGTTAAAGGAGAGGTGTTAAATGAGGGCGAGAGGGAGGAGAGACATTAAAGGAGAGGTGTTAAATGAGGGCGAGAGGGAGGAGAGACGTTAAAGGAGAGGTGTTAAATGAGGGCGAGAGGGAGGAGAGACATTAAAGGAGGGCGAGAGGGAGGAGAGACGTTAAAGGAGAGGTGTTAAATGAGGGTTAAAAGCGAGAGGGAGGAGATGTTAAAAGAGAGATGTTAAAAGAGAGACGTTAAAGGAGAGATGTTAAAAGAGAGATGTTAAAGGTTAAAGAGATGTTAAAAGAGAGACGTTAAAGGAGAGAAAGATGTTAAAGGAGACGTTAAAGGAGAGATGTTAAAGGAGAGACGTTAAAGGAGAGATGTTAAAAGAGAGACGTTAAAGGAGAGATGTTAAAGGAGAGACGTTAAAGGAGAGAAATGAGGGCGAGAGGGAGGAGAGATGTAAAGGAGAGACGTTAAAGGAGAGACGTTAAAGGAGAGATGTTAAAAGAGAGACGTTAAAGGAGAGACGTTAAAGGAGACGTTAAAGGAGAGACGTTAAAGGAGAGATGTTAAAAGAGAGACGTTAAAGGAGAGATGTTAAAAGAGAGACGTTAAAGGAGAGATGTTAAAAGAGAGACGTTAAAGGAGAGATGTTAAAAGAGAGACGTTAAAGGAGAGATGTTAAAAGAGAGATGTTAAAGGAGAGATGTTAAAAGAGAGATGTTAAAAGAGAGACGTTAAAGGAGAGACGTTAAAGGAGAGATGTTAAAAGAGAGACGTTAAAGGAGAGATGTTAAAAGAGAGATGTTAAAAGAGAGACGTTAAAGGAGAGACGTTAAAGGAGAGATGTTAAAGGAGAGATGTTAAAAGAGAGACGTTAAAGGAGAGATGTTAAAGGAGAGATGTTAAAGGAGAGATGTTAAAAGAGAGACGTTAAAGGAGAGATGTTAAAAGAGAGACGTTAAAGGAGAGATGTTAAAAGAGAGACGTTAAAGGAGAGATGTTAAAGGAGAGATGTTAAAGGAGAGACGTTAAAGGAGAGATGTTAAAAGAGAGACGTTAAAGGAGAGATGTTAAAAGAGAGACGTTAAAGGAGAGATGTTAAAGGAGAGATGTTAAAGGAGAGATGTTAAAAGAGAGACGTTAAAGGAGAGATGTTAAAAGAGAGACGTTAAAGGAGATATGTTAAAAGAGAGACGTTAAAGGAGAGATGTTAAAAGAGAGACGTTAAAGGAGAGATGTTAAAGGAGAGATGTTAAAGGAGAGATGTTAAAAGAGAGACGTTAAAGGAGAGATGTTAAAAGAGAGACGTTAAAGGAGAGATGTTAAAGGAGAGATGTTAAAGGAGAGATGTTAAAAGAGAGACGTTAAAGGAGAGATGTTAAAAGAGAGACGTTAAAGGAGAGATGTTAAAGGAGAGATGTTAAAGATGTTAAAAGAGAGACGTTAAAAGAGAGACGTTAAAAGAGAGACGTTAAAGGAGAGATGTTAAAAGAGAGATGTTAAAGGAGAGATGTTAAAAGAGAGACGTTAAAGGAGAGATGTTAAAGGAGAGATGTTAAAGGAGAGATGTTAAAGGAGAGATGTTAAAAGAGAGACGTTAAAGGAGAGATGTTAAAAGAGAGACGTTAAAGGAGAGACGTTAAAGGAGAGATGTTAAAGGAGAGATGTTAAAAGAGAGATGTTAAAGGAGAGACGTTAAAGGAGGGCGCTAAAACGACACTAAAACGACATTGGAGGTAGCTTACCGTATAGACATCAACATTCAGTTCTCTGACAGCAGCTCTGCTGGACATCTCTGCAGTCAGCATGCCAACTGCACACAGTGACATTGTGCTGTGTGACTAAACTGCACATTTAGAGTGGCCTTTTATTGTCCCCTGCACAAGGTGCACCTGTGTAATGATCATGCTGTTTCATCAGCTTCTTGATATGCCACACCTGTCAGGTGGATGGGTTATCTTGGCAAAGGAGAAATGCTCACTAACTGGGATGTAAACTAACTGCACATTTTTGTGCGAATAGAACATTTCTTGGATCTTTTATTTCAGCTCATGAAACATGGGACCAACACTTTACATGTTTATATGCGTTTATATAGTTTACCCCGGGATCATAAAGGGCCCCCTCTCTCTTTTATTTCACCCCCCTCTCTCTCTGATGATCATCAGACAGTTTCAGCATCTCTGAGTCACTGAGCTCAGCAGTTCTGTTAGGTCCCACAGGATGTTCAACACAAAGTATGTTTATCTGTGTCTGTGTGAGTAAGGGGAAGACAGAACAGACAGGTGTGGCAGGTGTGCGTGTGCGTGTGTGTGTGTGTGTGTGTGTGTGTGTGTGTGTGTGTGTGTGTGTGTGTGTGTGTGTGTGTGTGTGTGTGTGTGTGTGTGTGTGTGTGTGTGTGTGTGTGTGTGTGTGTGTGTGTGTGTGTGTGAAACACTAATACCATGTATTGATGTCTCCCAACCCTCTCACTCTTCACGCCAGTCATCTGCTGACATCATCATCTGAACCACAGAAGCTACAGTGAGAAGGTGTGAGAGGGGGGATAGAAAGGAGGACAGAGAGGGGGAATAGAGAGGAGGACAGAGAGGGGGAATAGAGAGGAGGACAGAGAGGGGGGATAGAGGACAGAGAGGGGGGATAGAGAGGAGGACAGAGAGGGGGGATAGAGAGGAGGACAGAGACAGAGAGGGGGGATAGAGAGGAGGACAGAGAGGGGGGATAGAGGACAGGAGGGGGATAGAGAGGGGGATAGAGAGGGGGGATAGAGAGGGGGGATAGAGAGAGGAGGACAGAGAGGGGGGTGAGAGGGGAGTGAGGGGATAGAGAGGAGGACAGAGAGGGGGAATAGAGAGGAGGACAGAGAGGGGGATAGAGAGGAGGACAGAGAGGGGGATAGAGAGGAGGACAGAGAGGGGGAGTGAGAGGGGGATAGAGAGGAGGACAGAGAGGGGGAGTGAGAGGGGATAGAGAGAGGAGGACAGAGAGGGGGAATAGAGAGGAGGACAGAGAGGGGGATAGAGAGGAGGACAGAGAGGGGGGATAGAGAGGAGGACAGAGAGGGGGAGTGATAGAGAGGACAGGGGGGACAGAGAGGGGGGATAGAGAGGAGGACAGAGAGGGGGAGAGAGGGGGATGAGAGGAGGACAGATAGAGAGGAGGAGGAGGACAGAGAGGGGGAATAGAGAGAAGGACAGAGAGGGGGATAGAGAGGAGGACAGAGAGGGGGGATAAGAGGGGGATAGAGAGGAGGACAGAGAGGGGGAATAGAGAGGGGGTAGGAGAGAGGGAGGACAGAGAGGGGGAGTAGAGAGGAGGACAGAGAGGGACAGAGAGGGGGAATAGAGAGGAGGACAGAGAGAGGGGATAGAGAGGAGGAGGAGGACAGAGAGGGGGAGTGAGAGGGGGACAGAGAGGGGGAATAGAGAGGAGGACAGAGAGGGGACAGTGAGAGGGGGATAGAGAGGAGGACAGAGAGGGGAATGAGAGGAGGGGATAGAGAAGAGGACAGTGAGGGAGGACAGAGAGAGGGGGAGATAAAGGAGGGAGGAGGGGATGAGAGGGGACAGAATAGAGAGGGACAGAGAGGGGGAATGAGAGGGACAGAGAGAGGGGATAGAGAGGAGGACAGAGAGGGGGAGTGAGAGGGGGACAGAGAGGGGGAATAGAGAGGAGGACAGAGAGGGGGAGGGGATAGAGAGGAGGACAGAGAGGACAGGGGGGGGAGAGAGAGGGGGACAGAGAGGGGGAATAGAGAGGAGGACAGAGAGGGGGGTGAGAGGGGGGATAGAGAGGAGGACAGAGAGGGGAGAGAGGAGGACAGAGAGGGGACAGAGAGAGGGGGATAGAGAGGGGGACAGAGAGGGGAATGAGAGGGGGATAGAGAAGAGGACAGTGAGGGGAGTGAGAGGGGGATAAAGATAAAATAGAGGAGGTCAGAGAGGGGGAGAGTGAGAGGGGAATAGAGAAGAGGACAGTGAGGGGGAGTGAGAGGGGAGATAAAGAGGAGGACAGAGAGGGGGAGTGAGAGGGGGAATAGAGAGGAGGACAGAGTGGGGGAGTGAGAGGGGGGATAGAGTGGGGGGGGAGTGAGAGGGGGGGATAGAGAGGAGGACAGAGAGGGGGTGAGAGGGGGAATATAGAGGAGGACAGAGAGGGGGGGTGAGAGGTAGAGAGAGGAGGAGACTAACTGGAAATCACCACTGTGGGTGAAACAGGCCATTGTTGATACCATCCATTTAACCTTCATTTATCAAGGTGAGTCATTGAGAACAACACTATTTCTCTATGCAGCATTGAGTGGGCACCTTGAAGCCCACAGCTTGACCTCAGGCTTAACCTGGATGATGACTTGGAGATTACTATGACAATACATTGACACTCAAGAGTACCTCTCTCACTCGCCATCTTATTATTTACCCAGCTGATCCCTCCCTCAAGTGCCTGTGAGTGAGCCTGCATCTGGCAGGGGGAAATGAGCTGAGGGACACCGCCCTCTGCTGGACAAGACATGTAATACACCAGCACACCACATCCTAAGGGCTAGTATTGAAAATGTATTGAAAAAGAACACACCATTCCATCTGACCCACACCATGTGTTTGCCTTAGTAAAGTGTACCCTACACAATAACATAGACAGTTCACCTGCTGTACTCAGAGCAAAGATAGAGGAGTGGGACTTACAGGGGTGATACCATCTGATAGAGTGGTCATGCTGATGGACGTGCTCATCTTGTCAGAGGAGGAGAGGGAGGGAGGGGAGGGGCTCCTCTTCTCCATCAATTCCTGTCTCTGGAGGAAGTCACGCCAAGCACGCTGGATACTAGGAAACATACACACACAGCAAAGAGTGAAACACACACACGTTCACACACACATGTTCACACATGCACGCACAGAGACAAACACTCACATCAACACCTTGGTCTTCATTGGGGGCATGTTGAAGTTGTTCTCAAGGTCTGTAGTTAGCTGGTGACTGAGAGAGAGATAAAGAGAGAGAGAGAGAGAAGCAGGGAGGGAGGGTGAGATAGAATAAAGACTATAAGTACACAGCGCTGAGTTCTAATCATTCCAGTACCAGTGTCGGGGTTATCAGTAATTATACAGAGATGGTCCCCACTGCTGGGAAATTGAGTTTTAAAGCGCACATGTGTGTATGTGTGTATGTTTGTGTATGTGTGTATGTGCGTGTGTGTGCGTATGTGTGTATGTGTGCGTATGTGTGTATGTGCGTATGTGTGTATGTGCTTATGTGTGTATGTGTGTATGCGCGTATGCGTGTATGCGCGTATGTGCGTATGTGCGTATGTGCGTATGTGCGTATGTGTGTATGCGCGTATCCGCGTATGTGCGTATGTGTGTATGTGCGTATGTGTGTATGCACGTATGTGTGTATGTGTGTATGCGCGTATGTGTGTATGTGCGTATGTGTGTATGTGCGTATGTGCGTATGCGTGTATGCACGTATGTGTGTATGTGTGTATGTGCGTATGTGTGTATGCACGTATGTGCGTATGTGCGTATGTGCGTATGTGTGTATGTGCGTATGTGTGTATGTGTGTATGTGCGTATGTGCGTATGTGTGTATGTGTGTATGTGCGTATGCGTGTATGCACGTATGTGTGTATGTGTGTATGTGTGTATGTGTGTATGTGTGTATGCAAGTGTGTGTGTATGTGTGTATGCACATATGTGTGTATGTGCGTATGTGTGTATGTGTGTATGTGCGTATGTGCGTATGTGTGTATGTGCGTATGTGTGTATGTGTGTATGTGCGTGTGTGTGTGTGTGCGTATGTGCGTATGTGCGTATGTGTGCGTATGTGCGTATGTGTGTATGCGCGTATGCGCGTATGCGCGTATGTGTGTATGTGTGTATGCGCGTATGTGTGTGTATGTGCGTATGTGCGTATGTGCGTATGTGTGTATGTGCGTATGTGTGTATGTGCGTATGTGCGTATGTGTGTATGTGCGTATGTGCGTATGTGTGTATGTGCGTATGTGTGTATGTGCGTATGTGTGTATGCACGTATGTGTGTATGTGCGTATGTGTGTATGTGCGTATGTGTGTATGTGTGTATGTGCTGAACACTTTCATGTGACGTATGGCCAGTATGTGCGTATGTGTGTTTGAGATGCAGTATGTGTGTATGGATAGCCAGAGGGAGATAAAGACAGACAGAAAGAGAGAGATGGATAGCCAGAGAGAGATAAAGACAGACTGAACACTTTCATCATTGACAAGAAAGAGAGCTGGATCAGGCCAGTCTGACAGAAAGGCTCTTCAGTTCCAGACAGACTATGAGATAGAGAAAGAGACAGAAAGAGAGCGAGATGGATAGCCAGAGGGAGATAAAGACAGACAGAAAGAGAGGAGAGATGGATAGCCAGAGAGAGATAAAGACAGACAGAAAGAGAGATGGATAGCCAGAGAGAGATAAAGACAGACAGAAAGAGAGACAGATGGATAGCCAGAGAGAGATAAAGACAGACAGAAGAGAGAGAGATGGATAGCCAGAGAGAGATAAAGACAGACAGAAAGAGAGAGAGAGATGGATAGCCAGAGAGAGATAAAGACAGACAGAAAGAGGGAGAGATGGATAGCCAGAGAGAGATAAAGACAGACAGAAAGAGAGACAGATGGATAGCCAGAGAGAGATAAAGACAGACAGAAAGAGAGACAGATGGATAGCCAGAGAGAGATAAAGACAGACAGAAAGAGAGAGAGATGGATAGCCAGAGAGAGATAAAGACAGACAGAAAGAGAGAGAGATGGATAGCCAGAGAGAGATAAAGACAGACAGAAAGAGAGAGAGATGGATAGCCAGAGAGAGATAAAGACAGACAGAAAGAGAGAGATGGATAGCCAGAGAGAGATAAAGACAGACAGAAAGAGAGACAGATGGATAGCCAGAGAGAGATAAAGACAGACAGAAAGAGGAGAGATGGATAGCCAGAGAGAGACAAAGAAAGAGAGACAGATGGATAGCAGAAAGAAGACAGACAGATGGATAGCCAGAGAGAGATAAAGACAGACAGAAAGAGAGACAGATGGATAGCCAGAGAGAGATAAAGACAGACAGAAAGAGAGAAAGAGATGGATAGCCAGAGAGAGATAAAGAGAGATAAAGACAGACAGAAAGAGAGAGAGATGGATAGCCAGAGAGAGATAAAGACAGACAGAAAGAGAGAGAGATGGATAGCCAGAGAGAGATAAAGACAGACAGAAAGAAAGAGATTAGAACAACAATCTCTCAGACAGACAGAAAACAAACCCTATTTTCTCATCTCCATCTTCTCTACCTTTTGGGTGTGCCTGTGTGTGTGTGTGTGTGTGTGTGTGTGTGTGTGTGTGTGTGTGTGTGTGTGTGTGTGTGTGTGTGTGTGTGTGTGTGTGTGTGTGTGTGTGTGTGTGTGTGTGTGTGTGTGTGTGTGTGTGTGTGTGTTGAGTGTGCTGTGTGTGTTGAGTGTGATCTCATCAGCTCAGCAATGGTACCCCTGTAGGGAGGTAGTAAGGGCGGTATCTTGGAGAGGTTAGATGTTTCCCTGTGAAGTTAGTAAAGTTAGCTGTGGAAGTTCTCTGCTGATTTTGCCAGTCAGCATTCAGCTGTGTTTGGCCCAGAAACAGAGAGAAGGAGAGCGACCCAGAGGCAGCATGGAGCAGTCAGATGAGACAGGGGGTTGGGGTGGGGTAAAGGGGGTGAGGGGGGTAAATAGATCCTCCAGGAAGTCGACTTTGGTGTTTAACATTCATGACACCACATAACAGAAAGGGCTCTGTATGTAGTCTGGTTGATCAGAACCCACTGCTGAGGATGGGCTTGACTCCAAAAACATGGTTTCCTGAAGTCTACCCTGTGATGGATCAACCCCACTGACGTCAACATGCCGAGGAGGGCTGAATAAAAGGATGTTTTAAATCCACAACCCTCTCTAGCTTTAATAATTCCCTGTAATAAGGGCTGACTTGCCTCTGCATAAGTGATCAGACTAATTCGATTACAAGTGGAATTAAACTGGAGCAGAATCTCTAGAGGACCCAGGGGCCCACAACGGGGTACAGAGTGGGTGGGAGGTGGAGCAGGAGGTGTGTGTGTGTGTGTGTGTGTGTGTGTGTGTGTGTGTGTGTGTGTGTGTGTGTGTGTGTGTGTGTGTGTGTGTGTGTGTGTGTGTGTGTGTGTGTGTGTGTGTGTGTGTGTGTAATCCTTTTGATTTTATGAGATAAAAGTGGTTCATTTCTATGTATTCGCATACAACTGTTTTGTGCCCACAAAGCGTTTTTAAATCGTATCATAGCATTCATAATCTCCTGCATCACAGATTATCTACAACACCGTACAGTATGTTCCTCTGTTCCGTACCATCACAGATTATCTACAACACTGTACAGTATGTTCCTCTGTTCCGTACCATCACAGATTATCTACAACACTGTACAGTATGTTCCTCTGTTCCGTACCATCACAGATTATCTACAACACTGTACAGTATGTTCCTCTGTTCCGTACCATCACAGATTATCTACAACACTGTACAGTATGTTCCTCTGTTCTGTACCATCACAGATTATCTACAACACTGTACAGTATGTTCCTCTGTTCCATACCATCACAGATTATCTACAACACCGTACAGTATGTTCCTCTGTTCCATACCATCACAGATTATCTACAACACTGTACAGTATGTTCCTCTGTTCCATACCATCACAGATTATCTACAACACTGTACAGTATGTTCCTCTGTTCCTACAACACTGTACCATCACAGATTATCTACAACACTGTACAGTATGTTCCTCTGTTCTGTACCATCACAGATTATCTACAACACCGTACAGTATGTTCCTCTGTTCCGTACCATCACAGATTATCTACAACACTGTACAGTATGTTCCTCTGTTCCATACCATCACAGATTATCTACAACACTGTACAGTATGTTCCTCTGTTCCATACCATCACAGATTATCTACAACACTGTACAGTATGTTCCTCTGTTCCATACCATCACAGATTATCTACAACACTGTACAGTATGTTCCTCTGTTCCATACCATCACAGACAGTATGTTCCTCTGTTCCGTACCATCACAGATTATCTACAACACCGTACAGTATGTTCCTCTGTTCCATACCATCACAGATTATCTACAACACTGTACAGTATGTTCCTCTGTTCCATACCATCACAGATTATCTACAACACTGTACAGTATGTTCCTCTGTTCCGTACCACCACAGATTATCTACAACACTGTACAGTATGTTCCTCTGTTCCATACCATCACAGATTATCTACAACACTGTACAGTATGTTCCTCTGTTCCATACCATCACAGATTATCTACAACACTGTACAGTATGTTCCTCTGTTCCGTACCATCACAGATTATCTACAACACCGTACAGTATGTTCCTCTGTTCCGTACCATCACAGATTATCTACAACACTGTACAGTATGTTCCTCTGTTCCGTACCATCACAGATTATCTACAACACTGTACAGTATGTTCCTCTGTTCCGTACCATCACAGATTATCTACAACACCGTACAGTATGTTCCTCTGTTCCGTACCATCACAGATTATCTACAACACCGTACAGTATGTTCCTCTGTTCCGTACCATCACAGATTATCTACAACACTGTACAGTATGTTCCTCTGTTCCATACCATCACAGATTATCTACAACACCGTACAGTATGTTCCTCTGTTCCGTACCATCACAGATTATCTACAACACCGTACAGTATGTTCCTCTGTTCCATACCATCACAGATTATCTACAACACCGTACAGTATGTTCCTCTGTTCCATACCACCACAGATTATCTACAACACCGTACAGTATGTTCCTCTGTTCCGTACCATCACAGATTATCTACAACACTGTACAGTATGTTCCTCTGTTCCATACCATCACAGATTATCTACAACACTGTACAGTATGTTCCTCTGTTCCATACCATCACAGGGGATAAAGATTACTGAGGGAAACAGTATCTACTCTTTGTCATACAGCATCTGTCTCATTTTAGCTTTGAAATAGATCAACAAACAAAAACCCTAGACAAACACACACACACACACACACGTACGCATGCACACACGCGCGCACACACACACAGTTGAAGTTGTTTGTATGTATCTGCTGCATGCTGGGAAAAACAAGAGGGATAATTGGAGAAATCAAGGTGGAACTTGATGAATCTCTCTCTCCCCCCTTCCTCTTCCTCTGTTGCTCTCTCTCTCTCTCTCTCTCTCTCTCTCTCTCTCTCTCTCTCTCTCTCTCTCTCTCTCTCTCTCTCTCTCTCTCTCTCTCCCTCTCTCTCTCTCCCCCCCTTCTCTCTGTCCCTTGCATGTGATTACTGAAGACATTATTCTATGAGGTTTGGGTTTGAGCTGTCCTCCAATCTGCTTGGTGAGTGGTGACGTCATCCTGCTCTGTTCAACACTAACTCTAATGGTGTCATGCATGAGAAATGTCCTATCCCAGCTAGACTACGAATTCAGTTAGACCCTGCTCTCTAACGCCACTTCGCTTAGAATCAATGTCACCCTGGCCTCCCCAAATCCCCCTAATACCATCCCAGACAGACAGCCTACACACACACACACACACACACACACACACACACACACACACACACACACACACACACACACACACACACACACACACACACACACACACACACACACACACACACACACACACACACACACACACACACACACACACACACACACACACACACACACACGGTACAACACTCATTTTGCCCTGTCAACGCCACACCCAAAGCCTTCCTCACTCTACACTCTACAGACCTTGACCCACACTCTCAGACAGGCTTTCACACAGGTTTTACACAGGTCACCTGGGGGCTCTGACAGAGAGAGAGACATTAAGATGAGAGGATGAGCTAGTTAAGAGAAAATGGGAGAAAATAGATTGAATGAGAGAGGAGAAGGAGATATCGAAGGGACAGAGAGAGTGAAGGATGGGGAGAGAGAGCGAAAGAGAGATAGAGAGGAAGAGGAGGGAGTGTGGTGGTGTGTGATTGCGACTGAACGAGCCGATCATTTCAATTTCCCCCGAGAGTTACTGATGGCCCTGTCCCCGCTCAGCCCAGACAGAATATTTGCTTAGGTCTCTTGCACGCTCACACACACACGCACGAACATACACACACACACACACACTCTGTGTGTGGGAGCATGTGTGTGTGCGTTAGTGAAAGTGAGAATATGTGCTGATACTCAGTGTGCATTATCAAGCACCCAACAAGGTCAGCAGGCTACTCACTGAGCTCTTTACATCCTGTAACGGTCCCTAAAACTAAAACACACATTCATTGTTCACAAACCTGCTGGAGCTCTCTCTTGTGTGAGTTAGTTAATGACCTTGTCCAAAACTCAGACAGAAACCTACTCTGTTCTCTCTCCTAAAGTACTTTTCTCTCCTCCTCCCCCTCTGCTCCCATCCATCCCTTCTCCGCAGCAGCACCCGGTGTTAGGAGAGGAACCGTATCGCCTGCCAGAATGGAGCAGGGAAATAAACCAGGGGTTTGTATAATTTAGCAGCGGTGTGGGCAGAAAATCTATATTCATTTTGGGCTTTGGCACTGCCAAGCAGGAAACATTGTGTGGTAGTGATGGTGGATTTATGGTGAGCTGTAGAGGCCGGAGAGGAGCGGTAGCACCGCTTAGACCTGCTGATGGAGACGGGACCTTGAACTCACAGGGCTGTATACAATAACACAGGAAATAGAGCTATTGACAGCTAGCTACACTACAACCTCTCATCTCATCTCATCTCTCCTCTCCTCATCTCTCCTCTCCTCTCCTTACCTTCTTAGACCCTGTGGCTGTGAAGAAATTAAACTGGACCCACGCCAGCCAAGGAAAAGAATAGGGAGGGATGGATGGATAGAGGGAGAGAGGGAGCAAGGAGAGATGGAACTAGGCTGAGTTATGGACTTCATCTATCCACTGTACAAGGTGTAAATCTGTCTGCACCTCCTCCAAACACCCCAGAAACCAACCAGGGGGAAGAGAGAGGTGAGGGGTGAGAGGGGCTTTGTGTGCAAAGTTCTGATGAAACAGAGGTCCCTGAAACTAACCGCCAAGTCAGACAGATGGAAACCACTCATCGCACTGTGACCTACTCGCTCACTCTCTCACTCCCAAACCTGACCCTCTCTCCTTAACTCCATCTCTCCTCCTCTCCCAAACCTGACCCTCTCTCCTTAACTCCATCTCTCCTCCCCAAACCTCCTCTCCTTAAATCCTGACCCTCTCTCCTTAACTCCATCTCTCCTCCTCTCCCAAACCTGACCCTCTCTCCTTAACTCCATCTCTCCTCCTCTCCCAAACCTGACCCTCTCTCCTTAACTCCATCTGTCCTCCTCTCCCAAACCTGACCCTCTCTCCTTAACTCCATCTGTCCTCCTCTCCCAAACCTGACCCTCTCTCCTTAACTCCCATCTGTCCTCCTCTCCCAAACCTGACCCTCTCTCCTTAACTCCATCTGTCCTCCTCTCCCAAACCTGACCCTCTCTCCTTAACTCCATCTGTCCTCCTCTCCCAAACCTGACCCTCTCTCCTTAACTCCAAAACCTGACCCTCTCTCCTTAACTCCATCTCCTCCTCTCCCAAACCTGACCCTCTCTCCTTAACTCCATCTGTCCTCCTCTCCCAAACCTGACCCTCTCCTTAACTCCATCTCTCCTCCCATCTCCCAAACCTGACCCTCTCTCCTCCATCTCTCCTCCTCTCCCAACTCCATCTGTCCATCTGTCTCTCCCAAACTCCATCCTGACCCTCTCTCCTTAACTCCATCTGTCCTCCTCTCCCAAACCTGACCCTCCCCATCTGTCCTCCTCTCCCAAAACTCCTGACCCTCTCTCCTTAACTCCATCTGTCCTCCTCTCCCAAACCTGACCCTCTCTCCTTAACTCCATCTGTCCTCCTCTCCCAAACCTGACCAACTCCATCTCCCTCCTCTCCCAAACCTGACCCTCTCTCCTTAACTCCATCTGTCCTCCTCTCCCATCTCTCCTCCCATCTCCCAAACCTGACCCTCTCTCCTTAACTCCATCTCTCCTCCTCCTCTCCCAAACCTGACCCTCTCTCCTTAACTCCATCTGTCCTCCTCTCCCAAACCTGACCCTCTCTCCTTAACCCATCTAACCTCCTCTCCCAAACCTGACCCTCTCTCCTTAACTCCATCTGTCCTCCTCTCCCAAACCTGACCCTCTCTCCTTAACTCCATCTGTCCTCCTCCCAAACCTGACCCTCTCTCCTCCCATCTAAACTCCATCTCCTTAACTCCATCTCCTCTCCCCAAACCTGACCCTCTCTCCTTAACTCCATCTGTCCTCCTCTCCCAAACCTGACCCTCAAACCTGAAACCCTGACCCTCTCCTTAACTCCATCTGTCCTCCTCTCCCAAACCTGACCCTCTCTCCTTAACCCCCATCTCTCCTCCTCTCCCAAACCTGACCCTCTCTCCTTAACTCCATCTCTCCTCCTCTCCCAAACCTGACCCTCTCTCCTTAACTCCATCTCTCCTCCCAAACTTGACCCTCTCTCCTTAACTCCATCTCTCCTCCTCTCCCAAATGTCCCTCCCAACTCCATCTGTCCTCCTCTCCCAAACCTGACTTTACTCCATATTTCAATCTTTCTGCCTCTCTTTCTAATTGTCTCTACCCCCTTTCCTGTCGTTCTCCCATATTCCTCCCTCCCTCCCACTCTCTCTCTTTAATACTTGATGAGCTTCTTGACGTGTTTTGGCAGCAGATCCCAGCTCGTCCATCTACTGGCCCAGAAGCGGAAAACCGCACCGGAAAACCTTCATCAGCAGTGTTTGCTTTCCTAATGAACTCAACTAACTCCAGCACACAGCCACCAGGGAACCACAAGGACACTCAGGCCCATGGTAAACACTTGATAAACACACACACACACACACACACACACACACACACACACACACACACACACACACACACACACACACACACACACACACACACACACACACACACACACACACACACACACACACACACACACACACACACACACACACAGAGAGTGACTTCTGCACAGACAGACACTCAGACAGGTAGAGTGAGCAGCCTGAATCACCTCTGAGCCAAAATGTGTTGTGTCCTAAAGTTTTACACACATATTTAAACAATATTCAGCAGACCATCTGCCATCCCATTCAACTCCAACACACACATTGATGCAACCTCTCACTCACACACACACACACACACACACACACACACACACACACACACACACACACACACACACACACACACACACACACACACACACACACACACACACACACACACACACACACACACACACACACACACACACACACACACACACACACCAGCCCTGAAGCAGCCTCTACCAGTCATTCCTCCCTGGGGGACCCAAGGCTGCAGAGCCAGAGCCAGCCTTTGCAATCTCTGCCATCTCTGTCACATCGGCCATCATTCTCCTCTACCACAGGGACATAGCCTGGCAGCACACTGTGTGTGTGTCTGTGTGTGTGTGTCTGTCTGTGGAGCAGGACAAGGGTTGGGAGCCGATGGCAGTCTCACTCTGTTATCTCCAGCCAGTACAGGCCAGATGCTCTGTGTCTCCTCCTGGCACGTGTGTTTGTGTGTGTGTGTGTCTGTGATAAATGAGAGGTTGTGTGTCTGGGTTGTCTGTCCCTGAATGACCCTGCTATGGAGCAGGTTGGCTGACTGAGCTCACACACACACACACACACACACACACACACACACACACACACACACACACACACACACACACACACACACACACACACACACACACACACACACACACACACACACACACACACACACACACACACACACTCGCTCTCTCTCTCTCTCCGCTCTGTGGGCTAGGCTAATGACAGCCAGTGTAACAGTGGAAAGGAGAGGAGACACAGAGAGGAAGCCCTGCATACTGAGAGGGAGGAAATGGAGCGTAATTCCCGTAGACAGACCCACATTTAGTAGGGACGATACACACTTTATAGGGCAGGGTAACACTAGACAATATTAAAGCGACATTAGAGGTTGTGGACGTTGGTAATGGTCATTTAATGGTATAATAAAGTGTGTGAATGGTTTGACTCTACAGTCCCTCTGGGAGGCACTTCCTAACTAACCCCAGCAGACATCAGGGACCTGGCATCTCGCCAGCGGGGTGCCCTCCTGTTTCCCCTGGCACCTTACTGTCCCCTCCACAGCTGGTGTTTTCTACAGGCTGGTGTGTGTCCGCTCTGCTCTCCATTAGACCCCTGACACACACAACCCAGAGGTCCCTTGTTGCCCAGGCAACAGAGTGAGCATCTGTGTCATGCCAGAGAGAAACTGCAGAGGCCGAAAGCCAACTCTGGCACAGTCTAATGAAAGAGAGTGTGTGCTGTGTTACGTTGCTGAGATCACATATATAATGTTTTTATTTAACCTTTATGTAACTAGGCAAGTCAGTTAAGAACATATTCTTATTTACAATGACGGCCTCCCGGGGAACAGTGGGTTAACTGCCTGTTCAGTTGCAGAACAACATATATTTACCTTGACAGCTCAAGGATTCGATCCAGCAACCTTTCGGTTACTGGCCCAACGTTCTAGCCCAAATATGAACTTGTCTAGGCAAGTCAGTTAAGAACAAATTCTTATTTACAATGGCGGCCTACACCAGCCAAACCCGACAACGCTGCGCCAATTGTGTGCAGCCGGTTGTGATACAACCTGGATTCAAACCAGGGTGTCTGTAGTGAAGCACTGAGGTGCCTTAGACGCCTCCCAGGAGCCCGAATGAGCCTCAACCTGGGAGAAGATGTAAATACATCGGGACATAAAGGACTTTTCTGAACGTATGACTTTATAAAGGAGATTTTGTTGAAACTTCTAACAGTGCAAGTCCTTCTCTAGAAGGGCATGTGTCCAGAGAGAATAGAGAATGATCCATTCTACTATATCTATTCTATATATATATATATATATATATTATAGTCTGTGGCACAGCATGCAGTGTGCCATCATATTAGCTATAAAACCTCCATTAACATGTCAAAACAAACACCCTCTTTAAGAAGCCCTTATACATCTACAGCCGCACGGTGTGTGTGTGTGTGTGTTTGTGTGTGTAATGCAAACCCGTTATACAGCCGTCTTCAATAAAACCTGTGGTGTTTGTGTCTGCAGCATAACAGTGTTAAAAATTCTACAGCTATGAGACCAGAGCCTAACTATGAATATATACAGCCATTTAGTATCTTTATTAAACATTACAGCCACCTGGAGACGAGAGTTGCTTTGTTAGCTAGTTAATAAAGGCCATACTGTCATTACTATGGAGTGTAGTTAAATAGCATGTTGACAGGTTTATGTCATAGTGGAGTGTGGAGATCATTAGGAGTGGATGTGTGTAACTTAGACCTGTGGTTCAGTAAACCATCACACACACACAGAGTGAGGTAGGGCTGTTGGTCTGGTGTGTCCCTGCTGTAGGCGGGGAAAATGGGAATCAGTGATGTGTACTTAGAGACTGACCAAGGAAGGAGAGAGAGAGAGAGAGAGAGAGAGAGAGAGAGAGAGAGAGAGAGAGAGAGAGAGAGAGAGAGAGAGAGAGACAGCAGAACCTGAGACGGAGCTGCATTTCCTGACAAAATGTCAAAAATATAAAACAATTAGAGAGTGTAATTTTCCCAAATTTGAAACCTTTTTTCAAGGTTTCAAAGATCTCTCTGGTGAGGATAGGCTACCCGTCCTGTTGGGGGAGGACGCAGAGATCTGTGGGTTAGCAGCGCACTACATTGCTGCCTGCCATAAGTTGAGGGACAGTGTCTGACAGACCAATCAACCTGCACATGTCCTCTACTGTATACTTATTGTTATTGTTGAATGTATGGTTATTTTGACACTTGGTTATTATTGTTACTGTTGTCCCGTTGACAATTGTTATTTATTTTTATATTGTAAATATCCAAAATCAGCTTTGGCAATATGTACAGTGTTACGTCATGCTAATAAAGCGAATTGAATTGAATTGAATTGAGAGAGAGAGAGAGAGAGAGAGAGAGAGAGAGAGAGAGAGAGAGAGAGAGAGAGAGAGAGAGAGAGAGAGAGAGAGAGAGAGAGAGAGAGAGAGAGAGAGAGAGAGAGAGACCGAGAGACCAAGAGAGAGAGACCAAGAGAGAGACAGACCAAGAGAGAGACAGACCAAGAGAGAGAGACCAAGAGAGAGAGAGAGAAGTAGAGAGAGACAGACCAAGAGAGAGAGACCAAGAGAGAGAGAAGTAGAGAGAGACAGACCAAGAGAGAGAGACCAAGAGAGAGAGAGAAGTAGAGAGAGACAGACCAAGAGAGAGAGACCAGAGAGATAGAGAAGTAGAGAGAGACAGACCAAGAGAGAGAGACCAGAGAGAGAGAGAGAAGTAGAGAGAGACAGACCAAGAGAGAGAGACCAGAGAGAGAGAGAAGTAGAGAGAGACAGACCAAGAGAGAGAGACCAAGAGAGAGAGAAGTAGAGAGAGACAGCCCAAGAGAGAGAGACCAGAGAGAGAGAGAAGTAGAGAGAGACAGCCCAAGAGAGAGAGACCAAGAGAGAGAGAGAAGTAGAGAGAGACAGACCAAGAGAGAGACCAAGAGAGAGAGAGAAGTAGAGAGAGACAGACCAAGAGAGAGACCAAGAGAGAGAGAGGGAAGTAGAGAGAGACAGACCAAGAGAGAGAGAGACCAAGAGAGAGAGAGAGAGAAGTAGAGAGGGACAGACCAAGAGAGAGGGGGAGGGAGTGTTGATTAGAGGAGAAACTGTTTTCAAGGCGATAAAGCTTAGCTCCCACTTCCCCCTTTTCTGTGCTCTCTCCAGCAATCCCTCTCTTTCCTGTCATTTGTCTTCCTTCTCCCTTCTCTCTTCTCCCTCTCTTCAACCCTCCTCCCTGATGAGGAGAGTTGATTTTAATGGCAACCCACTAATATTCTTTCTCTAACGTTTCTGTAACTCTTCCATAACACTTTGCTGAGCCTCCGTAGAGAGGCTAACGCCTAACCTTAACCATTCAGAGTTAATGCCTAACCTTAACCCTTACCTTAACCATTCAGAGTTAATGCCTAACCTTAACCATTCAGAGTTAATGCCTAACCTTAACCATTCAGATTTAATGCCTAACCTTAACCATTCAGATTTAATGCCTAACCTTTACCCTTATCCTTAACCATTCAGAGTTAATGCCTAACCTTAACCATTCAGAGTTAATGCCCAACCTTAACCATTCAGAGTTAATGCCTAACCTTAACCATTCAGAGTTCATGCTTCAACTTAACCTTGGAACGAGGAAGAGAGGTAACCAAACACTTTGAATTTTGACGCTTGAGAAATATGGATGACTGTCTAATTCTGACATGAGAATGTGAGTGCTTGTTGGAATGGGCATCTCAGGGCACACCAAGTGGCATTCCCACTCGGCACGAAATGACACCCGAATGCATGAACTTACAAAAATTGGCATATGTGTGTGTGTGAGCAAGTGCAGGACTGTACTGGGTCTATGCACATGCGATGTGAATGTGTGCTTGTGTAGCCTTACGGTTTGTAGGCTACACAAGCTAAAAAGCATATTCAGTTGGGTGTAGAATATGAGTGTTTAAGATTGCTAAAGCTAATAATAGCAGGATATTATTGTACTTCCGTTAACAGTAGAAATGAAGAATCTCTCCTGGCTTGCTCGCCATCCACCACATTTAGCTATAAGAAAAAACAAATGCTGCAGCAACACAAATATACTTGCGGATACACAGGAACACAGACAGATACACACATTCGGAGATACACCGAAACCCAGACATACAGCGTTCCCAGATCTCGCTGCAGCGCAGCAAAGAAAGAGAGAGAGAAAGAAGGACAGAGGGGAGAGAGAGGGGATGGGTGGGCTGTTTCTCTTTCAGATGTACGGGCCTGTACTGTACCTGTAAATGAGCTCTCTCCTCCACTCAGGGTCACCTCTAGAGAAAAGATAGAGGAGTGAGACATTCTCCTATACATCCTAACACCAAATGACTGGCTCTGTCTGACACACCGCTATTCTCAATCTTTGCTCTCTCTCTCCCCATTGTCGTTCTTTCTCTCGCTCTTTCTTTGCTGCCCTGAAGCCAGATTTGAGAACGCTGTCATTCTGCTCCATTCTTTACTTTCTCTGTCTTCCTTTTCTTCCTTTCTGAAATTATGTCATTCTTCCACTGGGGTTTCTGACATTTTGTTATTGTGTTCCGTGTCTGGAACATTGTGAAAGTTTTCTACGTGAATAAGAACATTCTGGCGACTGTACTCAATGCCTCTGTCCAACTTGCATACCCAGTGTACACAACTAGTGTACGTGGAGAAAGATAGACTCACACACGGTACACAACATAAACACAAATCAGAGTAGGAAGAGAATATGACAAATACACACATGGAACCACAAGTTTAACACACAAAACACAAGGTACACTCACGCACAAACACACACTCATCCTTTCTTACTAATCAAGAGGAACACCTATGTAACAATGCTGTTCGTCGACTACAGCTCAGCCTTCAACTCCATAGTGCCCTCTAAGCTCATCACTAAGCTCAGGGAAATGGTTCTGAACCCCTCCCTGTGCAACTGGGTTCCTGACGGGCCGACCCCAAGTGGTGAAGGTACTGTAGGCAACAACACCTCCGCCACACTGATCCTCAACACAGGGGGCCCCACAGGGGTGAGTGCTCAGCCCCCTCCTGTACTCCCTGTTCATCCATGACTGCGTGGCCACGCACACCTCCAACTCAATCATCAAGTTTGCTGATGACAAAACAGTGGTAGGTCTGATTACCAACAATGACGAGACAGCCTACAGGGAGGAGTGGTGCCAGTGAACGGGGGCAAACTGCCAGCCAATCAGGACATCTACAGGAAGGCCAAGAAGATCATCAAGGACCTCAGCCACCCGAGCCATGGCCTGTTCACCCTGCTTCCATCTAGAAGGCAGAGACGGTACAGGTGCAACAAAGCTTCTATCTCCAGGCCATCGGACTGTTAAACAGTCACCATTAGCCAGCCTCCACCCAGTACCCTGCCTTGAACCTCAGATACTGTCACCTCAGACACCCGGTACTCTACCCTGCACCTTAGAGACCGTTGTCCTTTTACATAGTCATTGTTCAATGATCACTCTAATAATGTTTACATACTGTTTTGCCCATTTTATATGTATGTAGTGTATTCTAGTGAAGGCTCATCCTATATGTATTTTTAATTTTTTTATTTTACCTTTATTTTACTAGGCAAGTCAGTTAAGAACACATTCTTATTTTCAATGACGGTCTAGGAACAGTGGGTTAACTGCCTGTTCAGGGGCAGAACGACAGACTTGTACCTTGTCAGCTCGGGGATTTGAACTTGCAACCTTTCGGTTACTAGTCCAACGCTCTAACCACTAGACTACCCTGCCACCCCATCTATATAACTACTGCTGTACACACTTTTTCTATTCACATACGGTCCATACTGTCTATACACACCATTCACCAAGCTAATTTCCTGCAATTCTATCCATTTTACTATGGTGCATTTTAATACTGTATTCTCAATATAGATCATTGTAATATATCTACTGTTGTATAGAATCATATATATTGAATTTGCATGATTGTTACAGTGATATTTGGGCTGTTAATTGGATTTGTTCCTACATTCCTTGAATTCTTGTTGTTCTTTCAGTTTTTTGGATTTTAAATAGATGATTTGTTGCCCTGATTGACATTTTACTGCATTGTTAGGAGCTAGTAACATGAGTATTTCGCTGCATCTGCTACAACATCTGCTAAACTGTGTACGCCACCAATACACTTTGATTTGATTTGATCAAGTTCCTCAACTCAGCTTCAACAAGGAACTGGGGATTTGAAGTAATGTTATTTGATACAGTTGAAGTCGGAAGTTTACATACACCATAGCCAAACCTTAGCCACAACTTTGTAAGTGTGCTTGGGGTCATTGTCCATTTGGAAGACCCATTTGCGACCAAGCTTTAACTTCCTGACTGATGTCTTGAGATGTTGCTTCAATATATCCACATAATTTTGCTTCCTCATGCTGCCATCTATTTTGTGAAGTGCACCAACCCTCCTGCAGCAAAGCACCCCCACAACATGATGCTGCCTCCCCTGTGCTTCACGGTTGGGATGGTGTTCTACGTCTTGCAAGCCTCCCCTTTTTTCTCCAAACATAACGATGGTCATTATGGCCAAACAGTTCTATTTTTGTTTCATCAGACCAGAGGACATTTCTCCATAAAGTATGATCTTTGTCCCCATGTGCAGTTGCAAACCGTAGTCTGACTTTTTATGGCGGTTTTGGAGCAGTGGCTTCTTCCTTGCTGAGCGGCCTTTCAGGTTATGTCGATATAGGACTCGTTTTACTGTAGATATAGATACTTTTGTACCTGTTTCCTCCAGCATATTCACAAGGTTCTTTGCTGTTGTTCTGGGATTGATTTGCACTTTTCGCACGTTCATCTCTAGGAGACAGAATGCGTCTCCTTCCTGGGCGGTATGATGGCTGCGTGGTCCCATGGTGTATTTGCGTTCTATTGTTTGTACAGATGAACGTGGTACCTTCAGGCATTTGGAAATTGTTCCCAAGGATGAACCAGACTTGTGGAGGTCTACAATTTTTTTCTGAGGTGCTGATTTCTCTTGATTTTCCCATAATGCCAAGCAAAGAGGCACTGAGTTAGAAGGTAGGACTTTAAATAAAACATCCACAGGTACACCTCCAATTGACTCAAATTAGGTCAATTAGCCTATCAAAAGCTTCTAAAGCAATGACATAATTTTCTGGAATTTTCCAAGCTGTTTAAAGGCACAGTCAACTTAGTGTATGTTAACTTCTGACCCACTGGAATTGTGATACAGTGAATTATAAGTGAAATAATCTATCTGTAAACAATTGTTGGGAAAATGACTTGCGTCATGCACAAAGTAGATGTCCTAACCGACTTGCCACAACTATAGTTTGTTAACAAGACATTTGTGGTTGAAAAACGAGTTTTAATGACTCCAACCTAAGTGTATGTAAAATTCCAACTTCAACTGTAGTCTCCCATTTGATTAGCTAATTTCATAACTGATCTATTCCCTAACAAAAATAAAAAAATAAAAAGGAAGTGTGGAATTGTATTATTCAACTCAGACGCAGTTTTCCTACCATATGATTCTTCTAATTCAATTTTTCTTCCCCTTGTTTTCTTTCTGTGGAGCCATCATCTGAAGCCACCCAGGCGGAAAATTAAAACAATTTGAATATTTTCCAGGGTTGAGAGGCAGTGTGTATGCTGAACAATGATTCACCCGCTTTTACGACTTCACGCAGAGAGATAGCGTGTGTGTAAGTGTGTGTGTGTGTCTGAATCTGTGCATGTGTGTGAATGTTTCACGCACACAAATGGTGCCTGTCTCTCCAACAGATGCGTGCACACACACACACACACACACACACACACACACACACACACACACACACACACACACACACACACACACACACACACACACACACACACACACACACACACACACACACACACACACACACACACACACACACACACACACACACACACACACACACACACACACACACACACACACACACACAAACCTCTCTCAGCTTGCCTGTGTCAGTGAATCAGGTGTGGGATAGGTCATGTAAATCACACATGTCGCTGTAGTAACATTAAAGCTGCATTCAGAGGGATGAGATGCTTGGCAGGGGACAAGCACAGTTACATTCTGATGTTCTGGTAATATTGAGGTAATGATTCAGAATCATTAGCAGGGATGATTGTCATTTAAAGTTTAGAGGGCGTATCTATGTGGATATGAACCGATACACCTGTGTTATCCAAGCTTCAACCTCTAGCCTAAATTACAATGAAAATCAGAAATACAGTGAGTTTACAATACTCAGTGATTTACGGTATTCTATGTTTTTTCCCCCATACACACAACCTGCAAAATGTACACTTAATATTTTCTGTCAACAGCCTTCTCTGAAAATATACTTCCGAGTGAATGACAGGGTGAGACGTAAAGCTACACAAACCTCTTGTTACATGTCAGCCCAAGCTGAGGCAGAATGACAGGAACATGGTTAGCTGTCTATGGTATGGAGCTAATGAAGATTGGGTTCTCAGGTGTCAGTATGACTCACACACACATTGTAGTAGCACTGATTCCCGCTTTCCCTGATGTTGCTGTCAGCTACCCACTAGAGAACCTGACAGGGGAGGAGAGAGATGCAGCACAGTAGGAATAACCTCGACTTCACAGAGAGCAGGGCAACTCTAGTGCACTACTGCCTGAGGAAGTGACACACACACATGCACACATGCCCGCCCGCCCGCACACACACACACACACACACTGGATTGGATTCATTGCAGGCCTCTTTATGAACACAGGTAGTTGTTTCCTTCTCCCTGTGGTAATTTAATCTCCAATTGAAGCAGGAAACATGGGCCTTGCTGTATAAATCTCCAAGTTAGAGGCTGGCTCTGGGGAGCAGTACAGAACACTGATCCTTCCTCCCACCATTGAATAAAACACCCCATTTAGAACCTACAGCCATACACCATCAATCACAACATCACCACACACACTTAGAAGGGATGGGGGTGAGGAAGAGAGAGAGAGAGGGGGGGAAAGGGGGATTGTGCAAAATATGAAGAACAAGAAGTAAGAGAGAGAGAGATAAACAGGAAGGAGAAAGGGAGAAGGGGAAGTATAGAGCACCTTCGTGTCCCTCAGCCTGTAAAAGCTCAATATGTGTTTTTTTACTGGAGCATGTTAAAGAACATGTTAAAGAGCATGTTAAAGAACATGTTAAAGAGCATGTTGAAGAGCATATTAAAGAACATGTTAAAGAACATGTTAAAGAGCATGTTAAAGAGCATGTTAAAGAACATGTTGAAGAGCATGTTGAAGAGCATGTTGAAGAGCATATTAAAGAACATGTTAAAGAACATGTTAAAGAACATGTTAAAGAGCATGTTAAAGAGCATGTTAAAGAACATGTTTAAGAGCATGTTGAAGAGCATATTAAAGAACATGTTAAAGAGCATGTTGAAGAGCATGTTAAAGAGCATGTTAAAGAACAATGTTTTTGTGATTACTGCCCAGTAAAGAAAGTATGTACAGTATTAGTGTTAACATTGGCCTGATTCCTCTTCATCACACACACTGAATTGGAGCGAGGTGTGTGTGTGTGTGTGTGTGTGTGTGTGTGTGTGTGTGTGTGTGTGTGTGTGTGTGTGTGTGTGTGTGTGTGTGTGTGTGTGTGTGTGTGTGTGTGTGTGTGTGTGTGTGTGTGTGTGTGTGTGTGTGTGTGTGTGTGTGTTTCAGAGTGCTAACATTCAGATTGAAGTGCAGCTAGAGGCAGTTGGGTTCTACGGAGAGCAGGAGAGATACTTTACGGTCCAGGTGGAAGCTGCTCTCCATACCTCATACTGATACCTGAGAACCCACCTGATTCACACAGGGCCCCACGATGACATAATGACTGTGAGACATTCATTCAAGTGACTTTTCAAAATGCCTTTGCTGCAGCACCGGTACATTGGTAGTGTGATAAACTCTTTCAGAAGGTGAAGTCAAGGAAATCTATAGTGAAATAAAATGTAATAATATGCCCCTACGTTTTGTTGGAACATTTACACTTATGAATGGCTGCAACTGAATGATCTTCCTGCCACAGTATTATGTCAAAGCTGCTGATAAATGACGAGCACCAATAACCATAACTGGATCAAGGGTTAACTTTCACAGACCTGATGTCGAAGGATTTATGTAGTGACACGCCCACATCATGTCTTGGACCCACCTGACAAGAACAAGATAAATTCAAACTGCCTCGTTAATCAATCCCAGCTAATGATGTATGTGCTCAAACGTGCGTGTGTGTGTGTGTGTGTGTGTGTGTGTGTGTGTGTGTGTGTGTGTGTGTGTGTGTGTGTGTGTGTGTGTGTGTGTGTGTGTGTGTGTGTGTGTGTGTGTGTGTGTGTGTGTGTGTGTGTGTGTGTGCGTGTGTCTATGTGTGTGTGTGTGTGTGTCTGTGTGTGTGTGTCTATGTGTACATATGTGTGTGTGTGTCTATGTGTACATATGTGTGTGTGTGTCTATGTGTACATATGTGTGTGTGTGCAGGCTGTCATGTGTGTGCGTGTGTGCAGGCTGTCATGTGTGTGTGTATTCCAGGCAGTTCTGCAGTGCTCCAGCTCTAATAGCTTGCTGGTTATTTACAGCCGGAGCAGGGAGCTGCTTTAGCCAGAGTGTTGTAGATCACCATGCATGTACAGACAGAGCACGCTCCCAGGACACCACCGTGAAGCAGCAGCATTCTCTGGGCTTTATTACACTGGCTGGGCTGTGTCTGCTAGCTAACACAAGAACACCCAGGACTATGGACAGGTTTACAGTGGGCTGGAGCTCTAGCAGACTCACACTGCAGGCAAACATACACTTCCACGATGCTGAAAAGGATTGACGTACTGTGTAATGCAGAGGAGGGTGAAAGAAAACAAAGCAAATGACTAATAATAACACGTTATTCAAATAGTGCTTTTCAAGGAGCCAAAGTTGCATAATGAGTCGCAATTGAATCATGTATCGCAAACGGTTTGGTGAAATCCTTCAAGGCTCTTGCTTTTATCAAACACAACAAAACATGACTGCCTTGAGAGCAGCCCAGATGGTACCAAACTAACTTTCTGACACAACAAACTCTAATCATCTCTACAGAGCTGTCGGAGCTCTGTTGATCAGAACATCATTTATTTCACATCAACATTGAGAGATGAGATGTGTCTCAGCCTGCTGAGGCAATCAAATCATTACTAAACAACAGCAGGCAGACATATTTAATAAGTGTATGGTAAATATGAGGAATATGTTATGCAGGTGAATGAGGACCCAAAAGCGACTTGGCGAAAACAGAGTCTTTAATCCAGAAAAGGAAATATGCAATACTCCTAGACAAATCGGAGCGGTAAATAAAGCATAACAAACAATTCCACTCGTAATGACGAGAACAGACTGGAGACTCGATCATAAACTGTAGGTTGCCTCGGGAAGGCACTTGACCGTAGCAGACTCAGACACCTGCTCACCACGCAGCATCTGAGGGAAACACGACACGACAGGGCGATACAAAGACACAGCACGGTGAAAAATATACAAGGATCCGACAGGACAGAAACGGAAAACAAGGGGAGAAATAGGGACTCTAATCAGGGGAAAAGATAGGGAACAGGAGTGGAAAGACTAAATGATTGATTAGGGAAATAGGAACAGCTGGGAGCAGGAACGGAACGATAGAGAGAAGAGAGAGAGGGAGGGAGAGAGAAAAAGGGAACGAACCTAAAAAGACCAGCAGGGGAAAACGAACAGAAGGAAAAGCAAAATGACAAGACAATATAAGACAAAACATGACAGTACCCCCCACTCACCGAGCGCCTCCTGGCGCACTCGAGGAGGAATCCTGGCGGCAACGGAGGAAATCATCAATCAGTGAACGGTCCAGCACGTCCCGAGACGGAACCCAACTCCTCTCCTCAGGACCGTAACCCTCCCAATCCACTAAGTATTGGTGACCCCGTCCCCGAGAACGCATGTCCATGATCCTACGTACCTTGTAAATAGGTGCGCTCTCGACAAGGACGGGAGGGGGAGGGAAGACGAACGGGGGTGCGAAGAAAGGGCTTGACACAGGAGACATGGAAGACAGGATGGACGCGACGAAGATGTCGCGGAAGAAGCAGTCGCACAGCGACAGGATTGACGACCTGGGAGACACGGAACGGACCAATGAACCGCGGAGTCAACTTACGAGAAGCTGTCGTAAGAGGAAGGTTGCGAGTGGAAAGCCACACTCTCTGGCCGCAACAATACCTTGGACTCTTAATCCTATGTTTATTGGCGGCTCTCACAGTCTGTGCCCTGTAACGGCAAAGTGCAGACCTCACCCTCCTCCAGGTGCGCTCACAACGTTGGACAAACGCTTGAGCGGAGGGAACGCTGGACTCGGCAAGCTGGGATGAGAACAGAGGAGGCTGGTAACCCAGACTACTCTGAAACGGAGATAACCCGGTAGCAGACGAAGGAAGCGAGTTGTGAGCGTATTCTGCCCAGGGGAGCTGTTCTGCCCAAGACGCAGGGTTTCTGAAAGAAAGGCTGCGTAGTATGCGACCAATCGTCTGATTGGCCCTCTCTGCTTGACCGTTAGACTGGGGATGAAACCCGGAAGAGAGACTGACGGACGCACCAATCAAACGACAGAACTCCCTCCAAAACTGTGACGTGAATTGCGGGAATCTGTCTGAAACGGCGTCTAACGGGAGGCCATGAATTCTGAACACATTCTCGATGATGATTTGTGCCGTCTCCTTAGCGGAAGGAAGTTTAGCGAGGGGAATGAAATGTGCCGCCTTAGAGAACCTATCGACAACCGTAAGAATCACAGTCTTACCCGCAGACAAAGGCAGACCGGTAATGAAGTCTAGGCGATGTGAGACCATGGTCGAGAAGGAATGGGAAGCGGTCTGAGACGACCGGCAGGAGGAGAGTTACCTGACTTAGTCTGCGCGCAGTCCGAACAAGCAGCCACGAAACGGCGCGTGTCACGCTCCTGAGTCGGCCACCAAAAGCGCTGGCGAATAGAAGCAAGAGTGCCTCGAACGCCGGGATGACCAGCTAACTTGGCAGAGTGAGCCCACTGAAGAACAGCCAGACGAGTAGAAACAGGAACGAAAAGAAGGTTACTAGGACAAGCGCGCGGCGACGCAGTGTGCGTGAGTGCTTGCTTAACCTGTCTTTCAATTCCCCAGACTGTCAACCCGACAACACGCCCATAAGGAAGAATCCCCTCGGGATCAGTAGAAGCCACAGAAGAACTAAAAAGACGGGATAAGGCATCAGGCTTGGTGTTCTTGCTACCCGGACGGTAAGAAATCACAAACTCGAAACGAGCGAAAAACAACGCCCAACGAGCTTGACGAGCATTAAGTCGTTTGGCAGAACGGATGTACTCAAGGTTCTTATGGTCTGTCCAAACGACAAAAGGAACGGTCGCCCCCTCCAACCACTGTCGCCATTCGCCTAGGGCTAAGCGGATGGCGAGCAGTTCGCGGTTACCCACATCATAGTTGCGTTCAGATGGCGACAGGCGATGAGAAAAATAAGCGCAAGGATGAACCTTATCGTCAGACTGGAAGCGCTGGGATAGAATGGCTCCCACGCCTACCTCTGAAGCGTCAACCTCGACAATGAATTGTCTAGTGACGTCAGGAGTAACGAGGATAGGAGCGGACGTAAAACGTTCTTTTAGAAGATCAAAAGCTCCCTGGGCGGAACCGGACCACTTAAAACACGTCTTGACAGAAGTAAGAGCTGTGAGAGGGGCAGCAACTTGACCAAAATTACGAATGAAACGCCGATAGAAATTAGCGAAACCTAGAAAGCGCTGCAACTCGACACGTGACCTTGGAACGGGCCAATCACTGACAGCTTGGACCTTAGCGGAATCCATCTGAATGCCTTCAGCGGAAATAACGGAACCGAGAAAAGTAACGGAGGAGACATGAAAAGAGCACTTCTCAGCCTTCACGTAGAGACAATTCTCTAAAAGGCGCTGGAGAACACGTCGAACGTGCTGAACATGAATCTCGAGTGACGGTGAAAAAATCAGGATATCGTCAAGGTAGACAAAAACAAAGATGTTCAGCATGTCTCTCAGAACATCATTAACTAATGCCTGAAAAACAGCTGGCGCATTGGCGAGACCAAACGGCAGAACCCGGTACTCAAAATGCCCTAACGGAGTGTTAAACGCCGTTTTCCACTCGTCCCCCTCTCTGATGCGCATGAGATGGTAAGCGTTACGAAGGTCCAACTTAGTAAAGCACCTGGCTCCCTGCAGAATCTCGAAGGCTGATGACATAAGGGGGAACGGATAACGATTCTTAACCGTTATGTCATTCAGCCCTCGATAATCCACGCAGGGGCGCAGAGTACCGTCCTTTTCTTAACAAAAAAAAACCCCGCCCCGGCCGGAGAGGAAGAAGGCACTATGGTACCGGCGTCAAGAGACACAGACAAATAATCCTCGAGAGCCTTACGTTCGGGAGCCGACAGAGAGTATAGTCTACCCCGAGGAGGAGTGGTCCCCGGAAGGAGATCAATACTACAATCATACGACCGGTGAGGAGGAAGGGAGTTGGCTCGGGACCGACTGAAGACCGTGCGCAGATCATGATATTCCTCCGGCACTCCTGTCAAATCGCCAGGTTCCTCCTGAGAAGTGGGGACAGAAGAAACGGGAGGGATGGCAGACATTAAACACTTCACATGACAAGAAACGTTCCAGGATAGGATAGAATTACTAGACCAATTAATAGAAGGATTATGACATACTAGCCAGGGATGACCCAAAACAACAGGTGTAAAAGGTGAACGAAAAATCAAAAAAGAAATAGTCTCACTGTGGTTACCAGATACTGTGAGGGTTAAAGGTAGTGTCTCAAATCTGATACTGGGAAGATGACTACCATCTAAGGCGAACATGGGCGTAGGCTTGTCTAACTGTCTGAAAGGAATGTCATGTTTCCGAGCCCATGCTTCGTCCATGAAACAACCCTCAGCCCCAGAGTCTATCAAGGCACTGCATGTAGCACCCGAACCGGTCCAGCGTAGATGGACCGACATAGTAGTACAGGATCTAGATGGAGAGACCTGAGTAGTAGCGCTCACCAGTAGCCCTCCGCTTACTGATGAGCTCTGGCTTTTACTGGACATGAATTGACAAAATGTCCAGCAAGTCCGCAATAGAGGCACAGGCGGTTGGTGATCCTCCGTTCCCTCTCCTTAGTCGAGATGCGAATACCTCCCAGCTGCATGGGCTCAGTCTCTGAGCCAGAGGAGGGAGATGGTTGCGATGCGGAGCAGGGAAACACCGTTGACGCGAGCTCTCTTCCACGAGCTTGGTGACGAAGATCTACCCGTCGTTCTATGCGGATGGCGAGAGCAATCAAAGAGTCCACACTGGAAGGAACCTCCCGGGAGAGAATCTCATCTTTAACCACTGCGTGGAGTCCCTCCAGAAAACGAGCGAGCAGCGCCGGCTCGTTCCAGTCACTAGAGGCAGCAAGAGTGCGAAACTCTATAGAGTAATCCGTTATGGATCGATCACCTTGGCATAGGGAAGCCAGGGCCCTAGAAGCCTCCCTACCAAAAACTGAACGGTCAAAAACCCGAATCATCTCCTCTTTAAAGTTCTGGTAATTGTTAGAACAATCAGCCCTTGCCTCCCAGATAGCTGTGCCCCACTCTCGAGCCCGGCCAGTAAGGAGTGATATGACGTAAGCAACCCGAGCTCTCTCTCTAGAGTATGTGTTGGGTTGGAGAGAAAACACAATATCACACTGGGTGAGAAAGGAGCGGCACTCCGTGGGCTGCCCGGAGTAACAAGGTGGGTTATTAACCCTAGGTTCCGGAGGCTCGGCAGACCAGGAAGTAACAGGTGGCACGAGACGAAGACTCTGGAACTGTCCAGAGAGGTCGGAAACCTGAGCGGCCAGGTTCTCCACGGCATGACGAGCAGCAGACAATTCCTGCTCGTGTCTGCCGAGCATGGCTCCTTGGATCTCGACGGCAGTGTTACGAGCGTCTGTAGTCGCTGGGTCCATTCCTTGGTCGGATCCTTCTGTTATGCAGGTGAATGAGGACCCAAAAGCGACTTGGCGAAAACAGAGTCTTTAATCCAGAAAAGGAAATATGCAATACTCCTAGACAAATCGGAGCGGTAAATAAAGCATAACAAACAATTCCACTCGTAATGACGAGAACAGACTGGAGACTCGATCATAAACTGTAGGTTGCCTCGGGAAGGCACTTGACCGTAGCAGACTCAGACACCTGCTCACCACGCAGCATCTGAGGGAAACACGACACGACAGGGCGATACAAAGACACAGCACGGTGAACAATATACAAGGATCCGACAGGACAGAAACGGAAAACAAGGGGAGAAATAGGGACTCTAATCAGGGGAAAAGATAGGGAACAGGAGTGGAAAGACTAAATGATTGATTAGGGAAATAGGAACAGCTGGGAGCAGGAACGGAACGATAGAGAGAAGAGAGAGAGGGAGGGAGAGAGAAAAAAGGGAACGAACCTAAAAAGACCAGCAGGGGGAAAACAAACAGAAGGAAAAGCAAAATGACAAGACAATATAAGACAAAACATGACAGAATAACAGTTTGTGTGTGTGTGTGAGCGTGTGTGTCTGTGTGTGTGCATGCATGTGATGGGCAGACTGATTGGCACGCTATATGCGGTGCAGGTGGCTCTACTCTACATGTGGTGTGGTCTTTTAGAACATGTTGCCAGGGTAATGGACCGGATGATTGCTTAGCAACGGCCACTGACCTCACTGCAGGGGTACCCAGTGGGGGACTCAGAGGGGACCGGAGGGGAAGAGAGAGAGAGAGAGAGAGAGAGAGAGAGAGAGAGAGAGAGAGAGAGAGAGAGTGAGTGTAAATACAACCTAGATTTATTTGTATTTATTTTCCCTTTTGTACTATATGCACATTGTTTCAACACTGTATATAGACATGACATTTGAAATGTCTTTATTCTTTTTGAACTTCTGTGATTGTAATGTTTATAGTACATTTTTTATTGTTTATTTCACTTTCTTTGGCAATGTTAACATATGTTTCCCATGCCAATAAAGCCCTTAAATTGAATTGAAATTGAAATTGAAATGAGAGAGATACAGTACAGACAGAGAGAGAGAGAGAGAGAGATAGAGAGAGAGATAGAGAGAGAGAGAGAGAGAGAGAGAGAGAGAGAGAGAGAGAGAGAAAGAGCAACAGAGGAAGATACATTGGGAGAGAGAGAGAGAGAGAGAGAGAGAGAGAGAGAGAGAGAGAGAGAGAGAGAGAGAGAGAGAGAGAGAGAGAGAGAGAGAGAGAGAGAGAAAGAGCAACAGAGGAAGATACATTGGGAGAGAGAGAGAGAGAGAGAGAGAGAGAGAGAGAGAGAGAGAGAGAGAGAGAGAGAGAGCTGCTCATCTGGTCTGGATGACTGCCAGAGATGCCTTTGTTTCTTTCTTTTCTTCCCTATAGGCAATTCCACAGTAACGGAGTTGTGCTGCCACTCAGATTTTCCATTAAAATGTATGCTAAAATAAAAACATTGATTTCAAAGTTTAACAAACCATACAACTCTATACACAATTACTACTTTTAACAACTGCCACTAAACATTTTACAAAAACACAATTACTGGAAGAACTGTGCAGATGCAAAGTTTGGTAACAGAATTTCGGTAAAATCTCCCTCAGTCATTTATTTGTCCACTTTTTCCAAAATGTTTAATACTGTATATGCTCTAAAGTAAGATTCAACGACGTCTGCAGGAAGAATGGGGTATCAGCTATGACATGACATCTCTTTTGGTTATTGAACTACAGTAAGTAACCAAAAGAGATGTCCCGCTAATGGAATCTGCGGTAACGGAATATCATCGGTCCCTGATCTGTACTACACAGAAATGCATAATTATGGATATGAATTTCATTCTCTTCATGGTGAAATAGGTACACAAAAAAGGTATAATTACACAATATCCTCCTTTGCACATTTGGGTATTATTCTACACACGGGCTATTATTTGAATGAGCGCTGTCTCCAAACAAGACCAAATCAGAAAGAATCTTGGGTTGTTGGTAACGGAATTTCAAGGCACAAGGCAGAAGGAAGAAACATTTATCCAAAAACGAAATATACACTTTGATGTCAGTTGTCAGGGGTTTTGATGTATTTATAATATACCATTAGACGTTTTCTAAGACCTCTTTTCCATCTGTTAGGCCAGAAATCAAAACCTTTGCTTATTCCAAATTTTTGGGATGGAAAATGGTTGAAAAATGTATATATATGCCAAACTTTCTCAGAAATATAGACTCATAGCTTTCATATGACACCATACTGTATTTGACATACTCCTATAAACTTCACATGTTGGTGTTGGTGTCAGAAAGTTAGTTTGGTACCATCTGGGGTGCTCATGGTTCCTTTTACATGGAAATGATCATATATATTTCCATTCCATGTATTGATCCTTTATCACAAATGCACTCCTTCTCTCTCTCACCCTCTCTCTCTCTCCAATAGGCCACGGCAAGGCTTTGTACTGTTTGTGTCTGTCTGTCTGTCTGTCTGTCTGTCTGTCTGTCTGTCTGTCTGTCTGTCTGTCTGTCTGTCTGTCTGTCTGTCTGTCTGTCTGTCTGTCTGTCTGTCTGTCTGTCTGTCTGTCTGTCTGTCTGTCTGTCTGTCTGTCTGTCTGTCTGTCTGTCTGTCTGTCTGTCTGTCTGTCTGTCTGTCTGTCTGTCTGTCTGTCTGTCTGTCTGTCTGTCTGTCTGTCTGTCTGTCTGTCTGTCTCTAGGCAGTGAACTTTGTGAAGCCTGGTAAATATTTAAAGCCCAGCCCAAAGGTGTTGAGCTCAATGAGATCAGCATAAGATCAGCTCAAACACGCTCTTCACTTTCTCTCTAGGATTACTGTTTAGAGACGGGTCAAAAGCAAACACACTCTTCACTTTCACTCTAGGATTACTGTTTAGAGATGGGTCAAAAGCAAACACGCTCTTCACTTTCTCTCTAGGATTACTGTTTAGAGATGGGTCAAAAGCAAACACGCTCCTTTCACTTTCTCTCTAGGATTACTGTTTAGAGACGGGTCAAAAGCAAACACGCTCTTCACTTTCTCTCTAGGATTACTGTTTAGAGATGGGTCAAAAGCAAACACGCTCTTCACTTTCTCTCTAGGATTACTGTTTAGAGATGGGTCAAAAGCAAACACGCTCTTCACTTTCTCTCTAGGATTACTGTTTAGAGATGGGTCAAAAGCAAACACGCTCTTCACTTTCTCTCTAGGATTACTGTTTAGAGACGGGTCAAAAGCAAACACGCTCCTTTCACTTTCTCTCCTCAAAAATGTATTTCTCCCTGAGTTAAAAGGGGAGAATAGCCCCTTCTCGTTCCCCCGGGGGTGCATGTGAGTATGAGTGTGTGTGTGTGTGTGTGTGTGTTTCAAGTTTTAAAATCACGTGCACAAGTACAGTGAAATGCCTCTCTTGCAAGTTCCAAACCCAACAATGCAGTAATCAATATCAATGTAGCACAAAAATAACACAAGGTAGAACAAAAACACACAAGAAATAAAAATAAGAAATAAGAAGAACAGGAGGAAGTAACTAATCATTCTATCTATATGCAGGGTCAGTTCCAGTAGCATATTTACAATGTGCAGGGATACTGGATCGATAGAGGGAGACATGTAGAGGGGTAAGGTGACTAGGCATCAGGATATATGATAAACAGAGTAGCAGCAGCGTATACGATGACTGTATGTGAGTGGGTGTGTGTGTGGAGTCAGTATAAATGTATGTGCATATTATGTATGTGTGAGCAAATGAATAAGTAAGTGTGTGTGTGTTGAAGTGTCAGTGTGTGTGAGTGTGTATAGAGAAATAAAATACAAGGGTCAACTCAGATTGTCCATGTAGCCATTGTGTTAGCTATTACTGTAACAGTCTTATGGCTTGGGGATAGAACCTGTTCAGGAGCCTGTTGGTGTCAGACTTGATGTACTGGTACCACTTGCTGTGCGTAAGCAGAGAGAACATTCTATGGCTTGGGGATAGAACCTGTTCAGGAGCCTGTTGGTGTCAGACTTGATGTACTGGTACCACTTGCTGTGCGTAAGAGGAGAGAACAGTCTATGGCTTGGGGATAGAACCTGCTCAGGAGCCTGTTGGTGTCAGACTTGATGTACTGGTACCACTTGCTGTGCGTAAGAGGAGAGAACAGTCTATGGCTTGGGGATAGAACCTGTTCAGGAGCCTGTTGGTGTCAGACTTGATGTACTGGTACCACTTGCTGTGCGTAAGAGGAGAGAACAGTCTATGGCTTGGGGATAGAACCTGTTCAGGAGCCTGTTGGTGTCAGACTTGATGTACTGGTACCACTTGCTGTGCGTAAGCAGAGAGAACAGTCTATGGCTTGGGGATAGAACTTGTGCGGCAGAAGTCTTTAAACATTTTCTGGGCCTTCCATTCACACTGCCTTATATACAGTTGAAGTCGGACGTTTACATACGCTTAGGTTGGAGTCATTAAAACCGGTTTCTCAACCACTCCACAATTTTCTTGTTAACAACCTATAGTTTTGGCAAGTCGGTTAGGACATTTACTGTGTGCATGACACAAGTAATTTTTCCAACATTGTTAGCGACAGATTATTTCACTTATAATTCACTGTATCACAATTCCAGTGGGTCAGAAGTGTACATACACTAAGTTGACTGTGCCTTTAAACAGCTTGGAAAATTGCAGAAAATTATGTCATGGCTTTACAAGCTTCTGATAGGCTGATTGACACCATTTGAGTCAATTTGAGGTGTAGCTCTGGATGTATTTCAAGGCCTACCTTCAAACTCAGTGCCTCTTTGCTTGACATAATGGGAAAATCAAGAGAAATCAGCCAAAAATTGTAGACCTCCACAAGTCTGGTTCATTCTTGGGAGCAATTTCCAAATGCCTGAAGGTACCACATTCATCTGTACAAACAATAGTACGCAAGTATAAACACCATGGGACCACGCTGCCATCATACCGCTCAGGAAGGAGACGCGTTCTGTCTCCTAGAGATGAACGTACTTTGGTGCAAAAAGTGCAAATCAATTCCAGAACAACAGCAAAGGACCTTGTGAAGATGCTGGAGGAAACAGGTACAAAAGTATCTATTTCCACAGTAAAATTAGTCCTATAACGACAAAACCTGAAAAGCCACTGCTCCAAAACCGCCTTAAAAAAGCCAGACTACGGTTTGCAACTGCACATGGGGACAAAGATCATACTTTATGGAGAAATGTCCTCTGGTCTGATGAAACAAAATTTGATTTGTTTGGCTATAATGACCATTGTTTTGTTTGGAGGAAAAAGGGGGAGAGCACCATCCCAACCGTAAAGCACGGGGGTGGCAGCATCATGTTGTGGCGGTGCTTTGCTGCAGGAGGGACTGGTGCACTTCACAAAATAGATGGCATCATGAGGTAGGAAAATGATGTGGATATATTGATGCAACATCTCAAGACATCAGTCAGGAAGTTGAAGTTTGTTTGCAAATGGGTCTTCCAAATGGACAATGACCCCAAGCACACTTTCAACATTGTGGCAAAGTGGCTGAAGGACAACAAAGTCAAGGTATTGGAGTGGCCATCACAAAGCCTGACCTCAAGCCTATTGAACATTTAGGCAGAACTGAAAAAGCGTGTGCGAACAAGGAGGCCTACAAACCTGACTGAGTTATACTAGCTCTGTCAGGAGGAATGGGCCAAAATTCACCCAACTTATTGTGGGAAGCTTCTGGAAGGCTATCCAAAACGTTTGACACAAGTTAAGCAATTTAAAGGCAATGCTACCAAATACTAATTGAGTTTATGTAAACTTCTAACACACTGGGAATGTGATGAAAGAAATAAAAGCTGAAATAAATCACTCTCTACTATTATTCTGACATTTCACATTCTTAAAATAAAGTGGTGATCCTAACTGACCTAAAACAGGGAATTTTTACTAGGATTAAATGTAAAACTGAGTTTAAATGTTTAAATGTATGTTAACTTCCAAAAATAACTGTAGATGTCCTGGATGGCATGGACCTCGGCCCCAGTGATGTACTGGACTGTCCACACCACACTCTTTAAGGCTTTGCCATAGAGGGCGGTGCTATTACCATACTAGGCAGTGATGCAGCCTGTCAAGATGCCCTCAATGGTACAGCTGTAGAACATTATGAGGATTTGAGGACCCATACCAAACCTTTTCAACCTCCTGTGCACGTGTGTGTGGACCATTTTAAGTCTTTAGTGATTTAGAAACAGAGGAACTTGAAGCTCTCGACTCGCTCCACTACAACCCCAGCTCCTTGGTCTTACTGACGTTGAGGGAGAGGTTAGTGACCTACCACACTGCCAGGTCACTAACCTTCGTCTCCAGTGATCAGGCCTACCACCATCGTGTCGTTAGCAAACTTGATGACCGTGTTGAAAGTTGTGCGTGGCAATGTAGCCGTGGCTCAACAGGGAGTACAGGTGGGGACTAAGCACACACCCCTGTGGGGCCCCCGTGTTGAGGGTCAGCGTGGTGGAGGTGATGTTGCTTACCCTCACCACCTGGGACCGGATCTAGTTCAAAAGGGAGGTGTTCAGTCCCTGGGTCCCCAGCTTGGTGATGAGCTTGGAGGAGACTATGGTGTTGAATGCTGAGCTGTAGTCAGTGAACAGAATTCTCACATAGGTATTCCTCTTTTCTAGGTGGGTGAGGGCAGTGTGGAGGTTTATTGTACCTTTATTTAAGCAGGCAAGTCAGTTAAGAACACATTCTTATTTTCAATGATGGCCTAGGAACAGTGGGTTAACTGCCTGTTCAGGGGCAGAACAACAGATTTGTACCTTGTCAGCTCAGAGGTTTGAACTCGCAACCTTCCGGTTACTAGTCCAACGCTCTAACCACTAGGCTACCCTGAGATTGCTTTGTGTTTAGATCTGTTGGGGCGGTATGAAAATTGGAGTGGGTCTGGGGTGTCTAGGATGATGGACTCCTGAGTGGCGCAGCGGTCTAAGGCACTGCATCTCAGTGCTTGAGGCATCACTACAGACACCCTGGTTCGATTCCAGGCTGTATCATAACAGGCCGTGATTGGGAGTCCCATAGGGAAAAGTATAATTGGCCCACCGCCGTCAGGGTTTGGCCAGTGTAGGCTATCATTGGAAATAAGAATTTGTTCTTAACTGACTTGCTAGTTAAATTAGAGTTCTTGAGATCTTGTGTGTGTGTGTGTGTGTGTGTGTGTGTGTGTGTGTGTGTGTGTGTGTGTGTGTGTGTGTGTGTGTGTGTGTGTGTGTGTGTGTGTGTGTGTGTGTGTGTGTGTGTGTGTGTGTGTGTGTGTGTGTGTGTCTTGTGCTTATTTGAGGAGAGGGTCTGCATTAATTACTGTGATGAGAGAGACCCCATTGAATTGAGACAGAGACAGCAAGAGATTCAGTGGTTGCATATACAGTAGGTTTCAGAGAACCTCTGTGGTCAGATCAGTCTTTTACAGCTCCTTGTGTGGTGTTGTCAGACAGATCTGTGTAGCAGAGTGAAATGGGACCAATGTCTTCAGAGCCATGAAGATTAACATACTTTACAGCCATGTAAGACTGCCATGGTCAGAGTGCTATATGGTGGACACAAGGGGTGCTTTGGTGCCAGTATATCAGTGCATTACAATGAGACAGAAAGGCCTTAATGTAGGCCTTTATAGCACCCCAAAGGGAGACACCCTGGGTCTATTTCACTGCTGAAGACAGGGACCTCTTTTATGTGCTGTGTTCTCCCCTGCTCACTATTACTCATCTCCTACCACCTCTCACAGTCTCACGTCAGAATTACACGCTCAACCATGTTTCTCAAAAGTCCAGTTTTGAAGTTGTTCCAAACGTCAAATTCTGAAGTATTTAAGGTTAAGTTTAGGCTGAACTTAACCTTAAACACTTCAAAATTTGACGTTTGAACAGTTAAGGTTTGGGATAGGCTTTAAACAAAAGTAACAAAAAAACAACTTTTCATCGCTGGATTTGAAGTTACAACATTTGGAATCAGAGGCAGATATTTACATCCATCCGTCATCCCCACCACCCGAGATCAAGCCGGTTTCAAGCCTAGTAGCCGGTTTCCAGTGTTGCAACCGAGGACAGATGATTTTTATGCACTTCAGCACTTCGCGGTCCTGTTCTGTGAGCTTGTGTGGCCTACCACTTCATGGCTGAGTCACTGGTGTCTAACAGCATGACAACAAGCATGGGGGCACAATCAAACACAATATGCTATCATAGCCAGCAATACTAAATACTACATGTACTTCACATTCATGGCCACTAATGCATTTTATGAATCCCTCTACATATGGGCTGTACTTTTCACTGTGTGTCTTCTCTATAGCACTGCAGTATCAAACAGCTCATATGAAAGCCTCCTCCAGGCGTCCTGCTGTGAGTGACTGTGTCTCCCCATCTTTTCTCTCCGGTTGTAGGGAAAAAGCAGAGCCTTAAGGCATTGCCTGAGCAACATTGATGCATTCACACAGTTTTTACACAAATATACACACAGACACACATGGAACACACACACGTGCACACACACACACATTATTAAACGCTGTTTATTAGAATGGGAGAGCAGGAGAGAGCCAGAGATATTGACTCCCAGAGGATTAATGTTCATCATAATCACCAGCACGCGCACATACACGCACGCACACACGCGCGCGCGCACACACCACACAAACACTCTCTGCCTCGCTCTCTCTGTCTCTGACACATTATGCAAATAAGCTGTTAAAAACTCTTCTTCAGACCAATACAAACATCAAAACTGAAATTCACAGTCAAACACACTTACACACACATTTTCAGCTCCACAAGGCAATATTTCAGCCCACGGAGAAACGCATCCACTCTGCCCATGATGCAGTCAGCATGTTTCCCAGGCCTCTTCATACATATGGATGACCAGACTTTGCTTGAATCAGATACAAAACTGACTGTCTGATTTTCCTCCCCTTTTTCCTTCTGCTTCACAACTGGAGTCCCGGGAGGAATTATTCCCATGCATTTTTCAGCTGTTATTTTTAGGAGCCCTGACATCCGACACGCGCTCCTGTCTTCACACCGAGAGACACTACTAATGGAGGAGGAACACAGGAGTCAGGTATACATCAGTGATGGTCTGCCACCATTATACCAGACTATAGAGAGGAGGAGGGGAGGGAGGGAGACCATCTCCCTCCCTCCCAGAAGCTGGAAGTAGTAACGGTTAAGAGAGTGAGAAAAAGATGGTAAAACAAAGAGATGGACAAAATGAAGTGTCATAGCTTCTGTGTGAGTGGACGTGTTTAACTATATTTGTGGGGACCAGAAGTCCCAAAAACAATAGTAAACAAATTAACATTTGACCAACTGGGGACATTTTGTTGCTATTTTTAGGGAGTTTAGGGTTAAGGTTAGAATAAGTGTTAGGAGCTAGGGTTAGGGTTAGTTTTTCAGGTAAAGGTAAGGGTAAGGGGTTAGGGAAAACAGGATTTTTAAAGGGACTGACTGTGTGTCCCCACAAGGTTAGTTGTACATGACTATGTGTGTGTGTGTGTGTGTGTGTGTGTGTGTGTGTGTGTGTGTGTGTGTGTGTGTGTGTGTGTGTGTGTGTGTGTGTGTGTGTGTGTGTGTGTGTGTGTGTGTGTGTGTGTGTGTGTGTGTGTGTGTGTGTGTGTGTGTGTGTGTGTGTGTGTGTGTGTGTGTGTGTGTGTGCCTGTGTCTCTTCCACTTCAGCAGGTCATAACCTAGCTTCTCTTTTATACGGCTGTTATTTCACACAAAAACCCCATTCTCTTATAACGGTAACTATAGTAACACAAGAGAGGTAGATTGAGTGAAAGTGAAGGGGAGTGTGTGTAAGAGAGGGAAGGAGAGAGAAAGAAACAGAGAGAGAGGAATAGGGTGAGAGAAAAAGAGACAGAGAGAGAGAAAAAGAAAGAGAGAGGGAGCAAGATAGAGAGAGAGAGATTTGTGGTGGGAGAGGAGAAGGAGAACAAATCAATCCTGCAGCCAAAATACTCTTCTGGAGACAAGGTCAACGCCTGATGATGTAGCAAGGAGTAGAGGGAGAGACTGGGGGAGAGACACAAACACATACACAATGTCAGTGGGCGCAAACTCTCAGTGTTATTGTCTTCATCTTCATCCTCATCTTCATCATCATCATAGATGTATGAACATCCACCGCTATTTGTTTAATGGTAGCCTTCCTCTTTCCTCCCTCCCTCTCCATCTCTCCCTCATCCCTGCTGGTTGTCCCTTTAAATCCAGAGTTACAGCACCTCATAAACAGGTCACATCCCCCTCAATATCCCATCTAACACCCACACTGACCCACTAAAAACATAAGATGTAGTTTTATGGTCCATATTATGCCTTTTTCTCTGAGGGTGACATTCAATTTATCAGTACTTTTCTATGTGTAGATCAGCCCTGCAGGACACACGCATCGATCAGAGGGAAGAGATGGGCAATGGGCAGCTAAAAGTACCCCTGTAAACATCACCACGATCTCTCCATCTGTCTCTTTAGCTGATCACTCTCTCTCTCCATCCCTCTACTCCTCAAACACTCCATCGCTTCACCCTCTCACTCGCTCCCCACCCTCTCCCCACTCTCTGGCTAGGAAAACACAACAAGCTTCTAGTATACACTGCTACTCCAACCAGATATGTATAGTGTCTGGTAACACATTGTATTTCTGGATGGAACAAGCCTTTGGCCACAGAAAGGTTAAATAAATTAACAGAAATAAAATGAGCTGCTTTAAGCGGGTACCTTCCTCTGAGAGACTGACATTTTCATTAAGACGGGAGACAAATATTCCTTGGAAAAGATAGAGGGTTATCCTGCCTTTAAAGAACAGGTGATAGTGGTTTAGGGATGGAGGGAGGGAGGCAGTGATGCGAGGACAGAAATGAATCAATGTCAGGACTGGATTGATTGATGGGTGTGTAGGGCATAAAGAGATTAAAGTTGACCCAAGGCCAGCAGTAAAACACAGAAACGTAAGCAACGGATACACACATACACTCAGACACAAACACACACATACACACTAGGGCTGTGAGGGTCATGGAATTTTGGAAGGCACAGTCTATGTAATAACCACTTGAATAGCAAAAAAGAAGAAATGAATTGAACAGTCATCTCCATTCAAGTCAATGATGGCATAATGGGTAGACATGCACGGAGCTACACTGGGGTTAGAGGGGCTATAGCCCCGTCGCTATCAAGCATTTTAGTATCTTTTTTATGTTTAAATAAAGACATATGTCAAAGTTAATAACCAGCCATTCTGTTCCCAATCTGATCCCTGGGGGGCCAACGTTAGCACAGCCACCGTTAGCTGCACTGTTAGCACAGCCACCGTTAGCCGCACTGTTAGCACAGCCACCGTTAGCCGCACTGTTAGCACAGCCACCGTTAGCAGTACTGTTAGCACAGCCACCGTTAGCAGTACTGTTAGCACAGCCACCGTTAGCTGCACTGTTAGCACAACCACCGTTAGCTGCACTGTTAGCACAGCAACCGTTAGCTGCACTGTTAGCACAGCCACCGTTAGCTGCACTGTTAGCACAGCCACCGTTAGCACAGCCACTGTTAGCTGCACTGTTGGCACAGTCATCGTTAGCTGCACTGTTAGCAGAGCCACTGTTAGCTGCCCTGTTAGCACAGCCACCGCCCTGATTGATTTAAGCCAGTCACCCCTCTTCTTCAGCATTATCCAGCCACACAAGTTGGACAGCAGGATCACTACTTCAATCTTAGATGGTATGAGGATTACAAATGGCTATTGTGGAGCATAAATATGCAATGACAGCGTGCAATGAGTGGACTATTCAGAAAGAGTCTGGCTCAACAATATGCAATGCTCTAAGTGATGGACATTTGAAAATAGTCCGAAAACAGTCATGGAGTCATTGCGTTACACTGCATACCAGGGACTTTCACAGAGAGGAAACATAGAAAACGACATGGCTCTCAACCAGAGAAACTTCCTTCAACTTTTACAGGTCATAGGCAAACTCGATAAAACTGTTGCACAGAAAATCTCAGATAAAACTAGAGATGCTAAGTACACACATTATGATATACAGAATGAAATACTGCGCAAACCCTCGACTCAGCAACCTTGCCTGCCTGTCCATACACATGGAAAGAACCAAGGCCCTGGATGTCCAGAAGATTATAGACTCGTTTGCACTGAACCACAACAGAAAACAACACTGAGTAACTGAAAGGCCTTTTATTTATTGACAGAGCGCGCCTGTCCGGTGGTGGGAACATGATTCAATCACACTGATCTGGATCTGGATGGAACAAGAAGACACATGCATATTGTCGGCCAGTCGGCCTACAAGGTACTTTGAAATATAGATATATAGCAAATAGAAATATAATGGGTAAGATTGTGATGATAGCCAGCTCGTTCTACACCATGTGTGCACAGTTGACAGTCATGGGGTAAATGCACTTCTCGTCGTGGCTGCACTTTGACGTTGTGATAGCTCATTTCTGACGTTGTGATAGCTCATTTCTGACGTTGTGATAGCCATTTCACCTGAAACATTATTACCAATGCACAGATGTCTGATTATGCATATGGAATAAATGCACCTCTTGTTGTTGTCGCATTTTGGATGTATTGTGTTGTTCTTGCTCAAAGACTTCACTGCATGGGTGCTGTCCGGTACTGAAGTCTTGTACCTTTGCACGTGAAAGACGTTTTTGTCATTGCTTTGTGGTCACTTGTATTAGGCTTATATCTATTTTGTTGAATATTATTTGACCAAATTCAATTAAAAACTACATTTATATTGAATGTGCTGTGTGCCATATCTGCTTTTATTGAAAAAACGATAACTTCCTTACAACTCTGAAGTCATGAAAATCGACTATTTTCTTAGCATCCCCACGTATTGGTCCAGCCCCCTCTTAGCCCCAGGAGTAAAAGAATCCTGGCGCCGTGCCTGTGGGTAGACTGGCGTCCTGTAACGGTTGTCATAGGTGGAAGAAGGTGAAGAGGACCAAGGTACAGCGTGGTACATGTTCATGGTAAATTTAATAAAGAAATTGAACACTAGAACAAAAAAACAACAAAGCGGAACAAACGAAACAGTTCTGTCTGGTGCAGAAACACAAAGACAGAAAACAACTACCCACAAACACCAGGTGGGAACAGGATACCTAAGTATGGTTCTCAATCAGGGACAATGATTGACAGCTGCCTCTGATTGGGAACCAATCCATTGCAAATGTACCCATTGGAGCAAAGCAGGAAGTAAAACAGGAAGTGTACCCATAAATATTGGCTGTGATTTGTTGATTCAACTCAACTGACATGACAAAAATTACATGCCATTACATGAGCCACATCAGTTAACATAATTTGTATGTAATGCTAAAATGACTTAAATGATAAATGATAAATGATAAATGACTTAAATGTAAATGTAATGTAATAAACAGAGTCAATCAGAACAGAGAGCAAAGCAGAGAATAGAGGCATACAATAGAGGCATACAAGAGGCATACAACTAAATGGAGAGGAGAAAGATGAGAGAAGAATACAAATGTTACATTCAGATTGATTGGATGTGCAGGAGCCTCAAGTGCACCATATCCGATTTGAACGACCACCTTAAGCAAGTCTCTCCCAATAAGGGGGTGATCGACTGGTACGGTAAAGGGAGCCATTGTGGGTCTAAATCATTCTGGGAAATGGGCCTGGAATACAGCAAGCAGTTTAGCAGTTACACCGGTGGGCCCCGAAAGCTTACCTTGACTTGGAAGAGTTGCAGTGTTGGAAAGCCATGACATAAATAGCATTCCTCCCTGTTTGAGTCAAGTTGTTGAGTAGACTACATTTGCTTAATTAGCTAGGTAAGTAAGCAAAAAGTAAACTAAGAACAAGATAAAAATACAATCTCTCGCTCTCTCTGCTGCTTCTCCTTAATTTTTGAAGGAATTAATTTGTTAAAGACTGTTCAACTATTGTCTTTCTCTCTCTTTGAATCAACTAGCTACTCACCACACTTTATGAACACTGTGTAGGAAAATGGCGGACGGAAGACAGGGTGGTGCGGCAGGTGCTGCTTCTCATTCGAATGCTGTAATTTTATCTAAACCATCAGGTGTGCCGACCCCAGCTAAGTAACTCACGCAAAGAGTTAAAGCGCAATTATGTGTTTTATCTCCAGTACTTTGCCATGATTGTCAGTTATGTAGCTGCTCTACTGATAATCTCAGTGCGTCCTTGCTGGGATGACACAATCAGTCTACTACCGGAGAATATCAACACCAAACACATTGGTTCATCGTTCCACGGGAGCGGACAGTACACAGCATACCATAATGTTCTGAATAATGGCCAAGTCTACCTCGCTCCTTATTCTACTGAACCGCTTAGGCGAAACAAACACAAGTCCAACATTTATCGGAAACTGTTAAACTACCTGTTCACTACCCTCCTGCTCTCCGGGGATGTACAACTCAATCCTAGGCCCAATATCACCGAGCCAGTGATACGCACCGGAGTGGAGAGCGGTGGAAGGCCTCGTCCACTGGTCGTCGCCGCTGTGGAAGTGGGTGAGTGCTATGGTCCTATGGTTTCTCTCGACTCACCCGGCTCCAGGATAGATTTTGACTCTTCAAACATACCAGAGTCGCTATATGCGATCCCTGACTCTGCTTCTGGTACGCAAGCTATTTTAATTAGTTCCCCGCATCCAGTGCAGGCGGGAGGGATTGTTAATTGCGCTACCGAACTGCCCCTAATCAAAACGAAACAAAACGGCCTAAACGCAGCCGTCAGAAAACACAGAAAATTAAACTTTTTTCAATGTGTCAATCACTCTCGAGTCATCTGGGACCCACGAGCTAAGCCCAAGGGACTACTAGGGGGGCACTTGAACATTCGTAGTGTCATTCCAAAAAGTGATCAAATTCAACATCTACTCACAGACTCCAACCTTGACTTCCTCTGCCTCTCAGAGACATGGCTCCACAGACTCCAACCTTGACTTCCTCTGCCTCTCAGAGACATGGCTCCATAAACACTCTCCATATGCTGCTGTGATTGTGCCTGGCTACAATGTCTTCAGGAGAGACAGGATTGAAGGAAGAGGAGGGCGTGTGATGATTTACATTAAAGAACATATCCGATGTAAACAAATTGAGTGGTCATGTGATAATGAACTAGAATGTATCGGCCTGAACGTTACACTGTCTCCCCAAATGTCTTTTACCCTCATTGGAATGTATAGGCCACCTTCCACCAAAAAGTGTGTTTTTTGATCAGTTTAATACCATGCTTAGGGAATGTGATTTTGGGAAAGAGGTCATCTTAATGGGAGATTTTAACATTAATTATGAAGACAAGTGTTGTAGGAAAACGCTCAAATGGATCACTAATACCTTTGACCTTACACAGCTAGTTAAAGGGCCAACCAGGATGACTTGTTGCTCTAAAACACAGATTGATTTGGTGTTCAGTAATAAACCAGAGAGAGTGACTAAATCATTCAATATGGTTACTGGGCTGTCTGATCATAATCTGACACTTATAGCCAGAAAGCTGTCTAAGAGCAGGTTTAACCTCTCTACTGTTAGAAAGCCGGATCAACTCAGAATACCTAAGAGTGAATTAAACTATTTTGAAAAAGCAATTAAGGGAATAAACTGGAATGATCTCTTGTCCTATACAGACGTGGAAGCTGATAGTCAGGTTTTTCTATCCACAATCCAGACTACAATAAATGGCTTCCTAAAGAAAATCAAATCCAAACCTGGCCAAAAGAGCACTCTTCCTTGGCTAAATGGAGAAATCTGGAAATTGATTAACGAATGAGATTATGTTCTAAAAATAGCCCTAAAATCTAAATTAGAGCATGACAGACGTAGGTTTACCATGTTGAGAAATAAGGTGATAAAAGAAATCAGACAGGCCAAGGCAAACTTTTTTATTAACATAATTGGTGAAGCAAAGGGAAATTCTAAATTGATATGGGAGAATCTAAAAAAGTTAACAGGGAAAGACCATAGTAACACTGCAAAAAGACTAGAAATCATGGTGAATAACAATCTAACACAGGATGCAGTTGAAATAGCAACAGCCTTCAATTCCTACTTTATTGACTCTGTCAGGTTACTGACACAGAACCCCTCCACTGATTTCTTGGGCTCAGTGCTAGTGAATGACACTCAACCTGTCTTCATCATAAGGGAGGTTTCTGAGTCAAAGGTGAACAAGGTGATTAGCTCACTAAAGAACTCTAAAGCCAAAGATGTGTTTGGGATGGACTCTACCTTTCTTAAAAACTACAAAGAGTCACTCATTGGCCCCATTACTAAGGTCACCAACACATCTATTGGTCTCGGTGTGTTTCCAAGGGTATGGAAGTCGGCCATAATAACGGCCATCTTTAAATCAGGCGACCCTGCTGACGTGAGTAACTACAGGCCCATTAGTATACTACCTGTGGTGTCAAAGGTTGTTGAAAAGTGTGTAGCAGAACAACTGATTGCCCACCTCAACAACAGCCCCTTCACATTACACTCCATGCAGTTTGGCTTCAGAGCGAAACACTCCACAGAAACGGCCAACTGCTTTCTTCTGGAAAATGTGAAGTCCAAGATGGACAAAGGGGGTGCTGTTGGGGCTGTGTTTCTAGACCTAAGGAAGGCTTTTGATACTGTTAACCATGAGATTCTCATCACAAAATTGTCCAAGTTCAACTTTTCCCCTGATGCCTTGAGATGGATGAAATCATACCTTGAAGGCAGAACTCAGTGTGTCAGAGTGAGCAATGAGCTGTCGCCCACTTGTAGCTATGATGTGGGTGTGCCCCAAGGGTCAATACTGGGGCCCCTCCTGTTCAGCCTGTACATTAATGATCTGCCTTCTGTCTGTACTGGGTCTGAAGTTCAAATGTATGCAGATGATACAGTGATATATGTGCATGCAAAGAGCAAACAACAAGCTGCACAAGAACTCAGTACTGTAATGGTCCAGGTTACAAAGTGGCTCAGTGACTCGTGTTTGCATCTCAATGTGAAAAAAACTTTTTGCATGTTCTTCACAAAGAGGGCAACAGATGCTACTGAACCAGATGTCTATGTGTCAGGGGAGAAGCTCCAGGTGGTATCCGATTTTAAGTACCTTGGCATCATACTTGATTCCAACCTCTCTTTTAAAAAGCATGTGAAAAAGGTAATTCAAATAACCAAATTCAACCTAGCTAATTTCCGATTTATACGAAATTGTTTGACTACAGAGGTAGCAAAACTGTACTTCAATTATATGATACTCCCCCACTTAACATACTGCTTGAATAGTTGGGCCCAAGCTTGCTGTACAACATTAAAACCTATTCAGTCTGTCTACAAACAGGCTCTCAAAGTGCTTGATAGGAAGCCCAATAGCCATCATCATTGTCACATCCTTAGAAAGCATGAGCTCTTGAGTTGGGAAAATCTTGTGCAATACACCGACGCATGTCTTGTATTCAAGATCCTTAATGGCCTGGCTCCCCCTCCACTCAATATTTTTGTTAAACAGAAAACCCAGACATATGGCAGCAGATCCACAAGGTCTGCCATGAGAGGTGACTGTATAGTTCCCCTAAGGAAAAGCACCTTTAGTAAATCTGCATTCTCTGTGAGAGCTTCCCATGTCTGGAATACACTGCCATCAGACACACATAACTGCACCACATATCACACTTTCACAAAATGCTTGAAGACCTGGCTAAAGGTCAATCAGATTTGTGAACATGGTCCCTAGCTGTGTGTTGCCGCTTTCCATGTTGTCTGTTGTCTGTAGCTTGTGAGGTGTGGAAACACTTGCTTTTATGAATTTTGTTTTGCTGCTTTTTGTTCTATGTTGCACTGTCTGTATGCTATGTCTTGCTTGTCCTATGTTGCTATGTCTTGCTTGTTCTATTGTGCTATTGTCTATATTGTAATTGTTTTTAATAACCTGCCCAGGGACTGCGGTTGAAAATTAGCCGGCTGGCTAAAACCGGCACTTTTACTGAAACGTTGATTAATGTGCACTGTCCCTGTAAAAATAAAATAAACTAAACTAAAACTAAACTATGCACTGCAGTGCTAGCTAGTTGCAGGTTATGCTTTCAGTACTAGATTAATTCTTTGATCCTTTGATTGGATGGACAACATGTCAGTCCATGCTGCAAGAGCTCTGATAGGTTGTAGGACTTCCTACGGAAAGCGTCATAATTACTGTGTAAGCCTCCTAGGTGTTGTATTGAAGTCAACATACCCAGAGGAGGACGGAAAATAGCCATCGTTCGGCTACAGCATGGTGCTACTCTGGAAGTTGCTGTTGATGCTACTGTAGACCTTCATTGCAAAACAGTTATATTGTGACATTAATATATTTAGTATAGTTTTATCTAAAAAGGATCACTTTTAATGTTTCACTACATTTAAAAAATAAATTGACTGTGTGTGATGGTCTTCCCCTTCCTCCTCTGAGAAGCCTCCACTGGCCTGGATGTAATTAGGCCGTTTTGACGTTCCCAGAACACCATGTTTTTGCCACTTTCACAGTCGTGTGTGTGTGTGACATAGAGAGAAAGAGATTTACTCCCCTGGAGAAAGAGATATGACAGCATGCGTGCATACATATATACAGTACAGATTAATCTCCACTCTATCCATAAAACAAACACATTCTACCGTGCCACCTGCAGTCCCCTCTCTCTCTCTCTCTCTCTCTTCTCTCGCTCTCCCTCTTCCCTCCATCCCTCTCCTCTCCCTCCAGTTTTCCACATTCACATGTTCAATGGGCTGCAGCATCTCCCACTGTAAAGCCCATCTCTCTCCCAGTGAGAGTCCGTTCTCTGTTCTGAACACCTTGCAGGTGGAGGAGCCACTCACAGAGCCACACACACAGGTAAACAAGTTTGAGTGACATTTCTTCTCTCTTTTGCCATTGTGTTCCTCTCCACTGTTCTTGACTGGTCCTCAGTGAGCCAGGGACAGTAGGAGTATTATTGTGGGGGCAATAGTATGGCATTGATTGAAGTTCAAAATTAAATTTAAACCTCCCAACCATCATATCTAAGCCAGGATGATGCCAATGTCAATTCGTAATTGAACTTGGAGGTACACAACACACTACCTGCCTCTCATCCGTTCTCCATTACCAAGAACCATATACAGGATTTCTGACAAAGTCGTTAGCAACTGAGTTTGAGTATATTTTCCTATGGAAAGTCATCTATGTAAACGGTTGGCCTAGACACTTGCATGTAATCAGACCACAAACAAATGAGCACAAATAATCCTTGGCTGCTATTGCCTGTTAGCTAGCCAACTAATGTTAACCAGTAACGTTAGATGTCTACATTACATGGAAAAAAGGATGTAACGTTAGCGGTGTGGACGGCTCTTGCACAGGCACAACTCAATGTTGTCAATATATCCCACATTCTTCCACAAAGCACAGCTAGCTAGCTAGATAAGTAAAGTTCAGAGTCAACACCAAACTATGGGAACTTTGGGAAACAGCCACGCTGCTAATTTATTATTCACACAATGGACATTGCTCATCTAACGTTAGCTACTCTATACACTAGTCGAACTGGTTTGCTAAGCAATGTAACGTTACCTAGCTAGCTACACTGTATTCACTGTACAACATATGTTTGTTAGATACCTAGCCAGATAGTTCTAGAGGAATAATTATATTAATACATAATATAGTATAATAATGTTGCATAATCACCTTCCAGTGTAAAAACCATTTAAATTAAAAACTAGGTTTTAAGAGAGAAGTATGCATCGGCCTGAAGCCGATCAAGGAAATTCACGAGCACCACAATGCCTACTCCACCCATGCTCTACCAAGGTTTTCCAGCACACACCTTGACCTACTATAGTAGCTATGTTGGTCTATAGTACTTCAAACAATGCGTAGTGTAACGATGTACGCTGAGAGTCGGGAAGCAAGTTCAGGGAGTGAATACATTTATGAAACAGGAACAGATACAGGAACAACAACGATTGGGGAAGAAACCAAAGGGAGGAACATATAAAGGGCAAGTATTTGAGGAGGTGATGGAGTCCAGGTGAGTGTCATTATGCGCAAATGGGTGTAACGCTGGTGACACGTGTGTGCCATAAATGAGCAGCCTGGTGATCATTAGATTGTATGTATTTTTAGATATAGCCCTAATATAAATGCATATTATTGTAGCTTCACAATCTTCATTGCAAAAATAAATACTACAGTTTTTAACAGTCACTTTGGCACTAATTTCAGAACCTTGATGTTATTTTTCAAAACTCTAGACACAAAACTCACAACCAATGATCAAAATGCACATTTTTCAAAACTCTAACACTTTTTCCAATTGCTTGGATACAATACACATAAAGCTAAGATCATTTGTTCATTGAACTAAAATCCCCTGTTCAAAATGACATAACTTTACATCAAAGTATTACCATTTCAAAATGCAATTCACACATTACATCTGAGATGACTGTCTATTCATTTCATTACAATGATCTAACTATCAAGTCATACAACTTCTCAAAATCATAAGTAACTGTTACATTACTCTTAATGCATAGTTTTATGGAAACTGACAAACAATATTCCATGTTTAGATCATGAAAGGTTCAGGATAACAAGATCCATTGACACCAATTACCGTGGAACATGAACCAATTGGACTACATTATCTATGGATGTAATATTTAATCATTATTCTTTATCAGACACTGTTTCTACGGTCCCATGTACCACTTTTCCAGACCATGTTTCCAGATTTGACATTACTGTACACTCACCGGCCACTTTATTAGGTACACCTATCTAGATGGGAAATTATGTAAATATATCACTAGCCACTTTAAACAATGCTACCTTATATAATGTTACTTACCCTACATTATTCATCTCATATGCATACGTATATACTGTACTCTATATCATCGACTGCATCCTTATGTAATACATGTATCACTAGCCACTTTAACTATGCAACTTTGTTTACATACTCATCTCATATGTATATACTGTACTCGATACCATCTACTGTATCTTGCCTATGATGCTCTGTACCATCACTCATTCATATATCCTTATGTACATATTCTTTATCCCCTTACACTGTGTATAAGACAGTAGTTTAGGAATTGTTAGCTAGATTACTTGTTGGTTATTACTGCATTGTCGGAACTAGAAGCACAAGCATTTCGCTACACTCGCATTAACATCTGCTAACCATGTGTATGTGACAAATAAAATTTGATTCGATTTGATTTGATTTGGGTAGGACCCCCTTTTGCCTCCACAACAGCCTGAATTATTCACAGTGTTGTACGTTAAGAGATGCCTTTCTGCACACCACTGTTTTTAACAGCTGTTACAGCTGCATCTGTGACCTTTCTGTTAGCTTGAATAAATCTGGACATTCTCCTCTGACCTCTCTCAATAACAAGGTGTTTTTGCCCACAGAACTGTCGCTCACTGAATGTGTTTTGTTTATCGCACCATTCTCTGTACATTCTAGAGACTGTAGTGCATAAAAATCCCAGGAAGGCAGCTGTTTCTGAGATGCTGGAATCACCATCTGTGGCACCAACAATCATACCACGTTCAAAGTTGCTTAGATTATGCATCTTGTCCATTCTAATGTTAGGTCGACCAACAACTAAAGCTCTCTACTCTATATACTCTATATATTGAGTTGCAGGCAGCCACATGATTCGCTGTTCGAATGTAACCTTCCTTAGTGGGCTAAATCAGGTCTGTAGAGCTGATGGTGTGACCTATATCATTGTTTTGGATAATGTCAGGTTCCGCCATGCTCAAATGGTGCAAGCATGGTTTCAGGCCCATCCACAATTTACCACCTTGTACTTACCCCCATACTCTCCTTTCCTTAACCCGATTGAGGAATTTTTCTCCAGATGGAGGTGGAAGGTATATGATAGGCGCCCTTCTCCAGGCCATGGATGACGCATGCAATGACATCACGGCAGACCAGTGTCAGGCCTGGAATCGCCCGAAGATTCTTCCCAAGATGTTTGGCTAATGAAAAATTCCATTGTGATGTGGATGAGAACCTGTGGCCAAATCCACAAGACAGGGTTGATGGAAATATAGAAGTACAGTAATCAATCTTTTGTTTTGCTTTTTACAGTAAGCCAGGTGAGGAACACTGCAGTGTTGTTTTACAGTAAGCCAGGTGAGGAACACTGCAGTGATATTTTACAGTAAGCCAGGTGAGGAACACTGCAGTGATGTTTTACAGTAAGCCAGGTGAGGAACACTGAAGTGATGTTTTACAGTAAGCCAGGTGAGGAACACTGCAGTGATATTTTACAGTAAGCCAGGTGAGGAACACTGCAGTGATGTTTTACAGTAAGCCAGGTGAGGAACACTGCAGTGATGTTTTACAGTAAGCCAGGTGAGGAACACTGCAGTGATGTTTTACAGTAAGCCAGGTGAGGAACACAGTAAGCCAGGTGATGATTTTACAGTAAGCCAGGTGAGGAACACTGCAGTGATCTTTTACAGTAAGCCAGGTGAGGAACATTGCAGTGATATTTTACAGTAAGCCAGGTGAGGAACACCGCAGTGATATTTTACAGTAAGCCAGGTGAGGAACACTGCAGTGATCTTTTACAGTAAGCCAGGTGAGGAACATTGCAGTGATATTTTACAGTAAGCCAGGTGAGGAACACTGCAGTGATATTTTACAGTAAGCCAGGTGAGGAACACTGCAGTGATATTTTACAGTAAGCCAAGTGAGGAACACTGCAGTGATATTTTACAGGAAGCCAGGTGAGGAGCACTGCAGTGATATTTTACGGTAAGCCAGGTGAGGAACACTGCAGTGATATTTTATAGTAAGCCCGGTGAGGAACACTGCAGTGATATTTTACAGGAAGCCAGGTGAGGAACACTGCAGTGATATTTTACAGTAATCCAGGTGAGGAATAGTGCAGTGATGTTTTACAGTAAGCCAGGTGAGGAACACTGGAGTGATATTTTACAGTAAGCCAGGTGAGGAACACTACAGTGATGTTCTACAGTAAGGCAGGTGAGGAACACTGCAGTGATATTTTACAGTAAGCCAGGTGAGGAACAACGCAGTGATATTTTACAGTAAGCCAGGTGAGGAACACTGCAGTGATCTTTTACAGTAAGCCAGGTGAGGAACATTGCAGTGATATTTTACAGTAAGCCAGGTGAGGAACACTGCAGTGATATTTTACAGGAAGCCAGGTGAGGAACACTGCAGTGATCTTTTACAGTAAGCCAGGTGAGGAACACTGCAGTGATGTTTTACAGTAAGCCAGGTGAGGAACACTGGAGTGATATTTTACAGTAAGCCAGGTGAGGAACACTGCAGTGATGTTTTACAGTAAGCCAGGTGAGGAACACCGCAGTGATGTTTTACAGTAAGCCAGGTGAGGAACACCGCAGTGATGTTTTACAGTAAGCCAGGTGAGGAACAATGCAGTGATGTTTTACAGTAAGCCAGGTGAGGAACACTGCAGTGATGTTTTACAGTAAGCCAGGTGAGGAACATTGCAGTGATATTTTATAGTAAGCCAGGTGAGGAACACTGCAGTGATATTTTACAGGAAGCCAGGTGAGGAGCACTGCAGTGATATTTTACGGTAAGCCAGGTGAGGAACACTGCAGTGATATTTTACAGTAAGCCAGGTGAGGAACACTGCAGTGATATTTTACAGTAAGCCAGGTGAGGAACACTGCAGTGATGTTTTACAGTAAGCCAGGTGAGGAACACTGCAGTGATGTTTTACAGTAAGCCAGGTGAGGAACAATGCAGTGATGTTTTACAGTAAGCCAGGTGAGGAACACCGCAGTTGACCTTTACTGTAACTGTTTTTTCTATTTTTGTAGCTAATTATTTTTGCTTTGATTCAAAGAAACCTATGTTGTGATTTTATTGTATTTCATCAATAAATTTCATATTTTGTTCAATGATTCCACTGTTTCTGTAGTATTCTCTCTACTAGTCCTTTTACAGTGATGTATTTACATGTGGTAGCATAATAAAACATGTATCACATATTTTGTACAACAATACTTAATGATTGTACGGACAACTACACAGTGAAACTATAGGTATCTTGTGTGTGTGATCTAAATGAATGTTCCTATGGTAGGTTTCTTTTAAGATATGAATGCACAATGCAATGTTTTGAAAATTGGACAGCCTGTGTTACAAGTGACCGTTTTGAGTTTTGTGTCTAGAGTTTTGAAAAACCACAAGGTTCTGAAATTAGTGCCAAAGTGATTGTTAAAAACTATAATATCATATTCATTTGCAATTGATAAAACAGGACCATATTTGCAAATACAAGTGGTTCTGAGCTAACATCAATATTACACAACTTAGAAAATAGTTACATAAATCAGGAATGCAGACAGGCTTTGCTCATTATCTACTGAACAAAAACATAAACGTAACATTTAAGAGAGAGAGAGAGAGAGAGAGAGAGAGAGAGAGAGAGAGAGAGAGAGAGAGAGAGAGAGAGAGAGAGAGAGAGAGAGAGAGAGAGAGAGAGAGAGAGAGAGAGAGAGAGATGGGGGTGAAAGAAAAGAGAGGGGGCCCTTTATGATCCCGGGGTAAACTATATTATAAGCATATAAACATGTAAAGTGTTGGTCCCATGTTTCACGAGCTGGAATAAAAGATACCTGAAATGTTCCATTCGCACAAAAATACTTTTTTCCTTTGCCAAGATAATCCATCCCCCTGACAGGTGTAGCATATCAAGAAGCTGATTAAACAGCATGATCATTACACAGGTGCACCTTGTGCTGGGGACAATAAAAGCCCACTTTAAAATGTGCAATTTTGTCACATAACACAATGCCACAGATGTCTCAAGTTTTGAGAGAGAGTGCAATTAGCATGCTGACTGTAGGAATGTCCACCAGAGCTGTTGCCAGAGAATTGAATGTTCATTTCTCTACCATAAGCTGCCTCCAACGTTGTTTTAGAGAATTTGGCAGTATGTCAAACCAGCCGCAAAACCACAGACCATGTGTAACCATGCCAACTCAGGGCCTCCACATACCAGCTTCTTCACCTGTGGGATTGTATGAGACCAGCCACCCAGACAACTGATGAAACTGAAGAGTATTTCTGAAGGTAATAAAGCCCTTTTCTGGGGAAAAACTCATTCTGATTGGCTGGGCCCATGGCTGCGACCCCTGCCCAGTCATGTGAACTGAATCTAAATCCATAGATTAGGGCCGGATAACTCAGCAACTCAGTAACTCAGTAAATTCTTGCACGTTGCATTTATATTTTTGGTCAGTATATATGAGTGACTGTGTCTAACACACCACCACCTGTTGTTATGTAGGGCACCTACAGACCACAAAAGGATGTTGTTATGTAGGGCACCTACAGACCACAAAAGGATGTTGTTATGTAGGGCACCTACAGACCACAAAATGATGTTGTTATGTAGGGCACCTACAGATCACAAAAGATTCGGGTTTTGACCGTTCAGTTTTTTGGTGACAGTTGTTATCCATAACGTTGTTATTCCATTTCGAGTTTGTGATTTCTTACCGTTAGGAACACCAAGCCTGATGCCTTATCCGCTGTTTAGTTCTTCTGTTTCTACTGATCGAGGGACTTCCTTATGGGCGTAGGGGCACCTACAGATCACAAAAGGATGTTGTTATGTAGGGCACCTACAGACCACAAAAGGATGTTGTTATGTAGGGCACCTACAGACCACAAAAGGATGTTGTTATGTAGGGCACCTACAGACCACAAAAGGATGTTGTTATGTAGGGCACCTACAGACCACAAAATGATGTTGTTATGTAGGGCACCTACAGATCACAAAAGGATGTTGTTATGTAGGGCACCTACAGACCACAAAAGGATGTTGTTATGTAGGGCACCTACAGACCACAAAAGGATGTTGTTATGTAGGGCACCTACAGACCACAAAATGATGTTGTTATGTAGGGCACCTACAGATCACAAAAGGATGTTGTTATGTAGGGCACCTACAGACCACAAAATGATGTTGTTATGTAGGGCACCTACAGATCACAAAAGGATGTTGTTATGTAGGGCACCTACAGACCACAAAAGGATGTTGTTATGTAGGGCACCTACAGATCACATTCTAATGTTGTTATGGTCTAAGGATGTTGTTATGTAGGGCACCTACAGATCACAAAAGGATGTTGTTATGTAGGGCACCTACAGACCACAAAAGGATGTTGTTATGTAGGGCACCTACAGATCACAAAAGGATGTTGTTATGTAGGGCACCTACAGATCACAAAAGGATGTGGTTATGTAGGGCACCTACAGATCACAAAAGGATGTTGTTATGTAGGGCACCTACAGAACACAAAAGGATGTGGTTATGACATGTACTGCTAAAACAGAGTTTTAAGGAAATACAGGCAGGCATCATATTACTACAACACATAACAGCTCAACCAAGCAGGATGGACTTGTAAGTATAAAAGTAAAGCTTGCTTTCATGTAAGAAAAAAGCTTGAAAAGGTAGTGGAATGGGATAATGTCTTCGTGTGGTGTGTGAAGATTCCAAAACTCTACCCTGTATGCGGTATAAACCACATTATTGTGCTAACAACTTCTATAAGAGTATGAATTAGGCTGTTTGAGTAGGTTTGAATCCTAAGCAAGCTGCCTACACATTTGTTTGAAGTACAATAGACCCACATAGCTACTGTAGTAGGTGAAAGTTGTGTGCTGGAAAACCTTGGTAGAGCATGGGTAGAGTAGGCATTGTGGTGCTCATGTAATTTTCCTTTCTTTTTCGGCTTCAGGCCAACGCCTACTTTTAATTTAAAACATAGTATTTTGTTTTCAATATGCTATCAATATGTACATGCTCCCATTGTCTTTACAAGCTAGTGTCTGCTGTAAACATCTCTGTATGTAGTGTGTGTGTGTGTGTGTGTGTGTGTGTGTGTGTGTGTGTGTGTGTGTGTGTGTGTGTGTGTGTGTGTGTGTGTGTGTGTGTGTGTGTGTGTGTGTGTGTGTGTGTGTGTGTGTGTGTGTGTGTGAGAGAGAGAGAGAGAGAGAGAGAGAGATCATTACTGAATGAGTGTGTTTGCGATCGTCTTCTGGATGTGTGTGTATGGAGTTATTGTCTCTTCTCAGGAGCAGTCAGAATACTTGGCTGCAATGTTTCACCCCCTGCTCATTGCTGATAAGCAACATTGCTTATCACTGTCTTTTTCTCTTTCTGTCTCTTTGTCTGCCTGTCTGTGATAGAGTGCCCTTGGGCCAGTAACCGAAAGGTTGCTCGATCGAATCCCCGAGCTGACAAGGTAAAAATCGTTCGTTCTGCCCCTGAGCAAGACAGTTAACCCATTGTTCCCCGGGCGCCGATGGAGTGGTGTCGATTAAGGCAGCCCCCCGCACCTCTCTGATTCAGAGGGGTTGGGTTAAATACAGAAGACACATTTCAGTTGAATGCATTCAGTTGTACAACTTCCCTTTGTAATTCATGGCTGGATTCATAATACTAAGGAACTCAATTACACACATGCACACACACCCTGAATATTCAACAGCTGAGTGCTAGCACTCACATCCAAAAGTCATGTACTGTGTGTTTGTGCATGCGTGCCAGTGATTATGGCCTTATTTCTATTACAGGATGTTGGATGACTGTCATTCATATTCCATTCACCCAGTTCAATTAACATCGATAGGTTTAGGCTTCTACATGATACTCAAATGTTCCCTAAACCCATCATGAGGGTTGCTACAACCTAGCCTACAACCTACAACCTACAGTACAACCTAGCCTATGAATGAAAGTTTACAACGTACTGTAGGTGCACACATTGTACCTAGCTGATCTAGGGTGTAATCATTAGTCCAACATTTGCAAATTAGAGTTTCTATTGGACAAATTCAGGTATGTTTGTCCCCGTTTCATTACGTTTGCTTCCGTTTAAGAAACGTTTTCAACAGGTTCCCACGGAATGAATACACCCCTGATCACACTTAAAGACAGTTCACTTTCTTAGCAGCCACTTCGCGCATCTAAGCGTTCTCTTCCTCTCACCTTTTCCCTTTGCTTGTGGACAAAAAAAATCTCTCCAAGCCAAACCACGTCATCATTGTCACTATATTAGCTGAAGTAACATCATAGTCACATAGCTAATAGAACTGACACATTAGTAAACCCCCTACTATCATGCAGTACAGTGTACAGTGGCTTGCAAAAGTATTCACCCCCCTTGGCATTTTTCTTTTTTTTTGCCTTACAACCTTACAACCTTACAAATGGATTTTTGAGGGGTTTGTAATCATTTGATTTACTGATTTAATTGTTTTACTGATTTACTGATTTACTTGTTTGTTGTTGTGAAACAAACAAGAAATAAGACAACAAAACAGAAAACTTGAGCATGCATAACTATTCACCCCCATCAAAGTCAATACTTTTTAGAGCCACCTTTTGCAGCAATTACAGCTGCAAGTCTCTTGGGGTATGTCTCTATAAGCTTGGCACATCTAGCCACTGGGACTTTTGCCTATACTTCAAGGCAAAACTGCTCCAGCTCCTTCAAGTTGGATGGGTTCCGCTGGTGCACAACAATCTTTAAGTCATACCACAGATTCTCAATTGAATTGAGGTCTGGGCTTTGACTACGCCATTCCAAGACATTTACATTTTCCCCTTAAACCACTTGAGTGTTGCTTTAGCAGTATGCTTAGGGTCATTGTCCTACTGGAAGGTGAACCTCCGTCCGTCTTAAATCTCTGGAAGACTGAAACAGGCTTCCCTCAAGAATTTCTCTTTATTTAGTGCCATCCATCATTCCTTCAATTCTGACCAGTATCCCAGTCCCTGCCGATGAAAAACATCCCCACAGCATGATGCTGCCATGGTGCTCTCTGGGTGATGAGAGGAGTTGGGTTTGCGCCAGACATAGTGTTTTCTTTGATGGCTTAAAAGCTCAATTTTAGTATCATCTGATCAGAGTACCTTCCATATGTTTGGGGAGTCTCCCACATGCCTTTTGGTGAACACCAAACGTGTTTGTTTATTTTTTTCTTTAAGCAATGGCTTTTTTTCTGTCCACACTTCCGTAATGCCCAGGTCTGTGGAGCGTACGGCTTAAAGTGGTCCTATGGACAGATACTCCCATCTCCGCTGTGGAGCTTTGCAGCTCCTTCAGGATTATCTTTGGTATCTTTGTTGCCTCTCTGATTAATGCCCTCCTTGCCTGCTCCATGAGGTTTGGTGGGTGGCCCTCTCTTGGCAGGTTTGTTGTGGTGTCATGTTCTTTCCATTTTTTAATAATGGATTTAATGGTGCTCCGTGGGATGTCCCTGACCTGTTTGGAGAGCTCCTTGGTCTTCATGGTGCTGCTTGCTTGGTGGTGCCCCTTGCTTAGTGGTGTTGCAGACTATGGGGCCTTTTAGAACAGGTGTATATATACTGAGATCATGTGACAGATTATGTGACACTTAGATTGTAGACAGGTGGACTTTATTTAACTAATTATGTGACTTCTGAAGGTAATTGGTTGCACCAGATCTTATTTAGGAGCTTCATAGCAAAGGGGGGTGAATACATATGCACGAAAACACCACTTTTACGCAAAACATTTTTTAAACAAGTTATTTTTTTATTTCACTTCACCAATTTGGACTATTTTGCGTATGTCCATTACATGAAATCCAAATAAAAATCACTTTAAATTACAGGTTGTAATGCAACAAAATAGGAAAAATGCCAAGGGGGATTAATACTTTTGCAAGGTACTGTATAGTCAGTAAGCAGTTTAGCAATTACATCGGCGGACCCCGGTGGCAATACATTTGTTAAACTAAAAGCTTACCTTGACTTGGAGTTCTAGTGTTGTGTCGGTTAGTTATAGCCAGCTAACTAACCTAGCATCCCTCTGCTTGAGTAGGGTGTTTGACTAGGCTAAACTAGCTAGTTGAATTTGCTAGCTAAGTAATTTAAACTGAAAGTGAGGGGGGAAAAATGTGAAATATATATACCTCTCTCCTTCATTTTTTAAGAATTTAATTTCTTCAAAACTGTTCAACTATTGCCTGTCTCTCTCTTTGAGTCAACTACTCACCCCGTTTTATGCACTGCAGTGCTAGCTAGCTGTAGCTTATGATTTCAGTATTAGGTTCATTCTCTGATCCTTTGATTGGGTGGACAACATGTCAGTTCATGCTGCAAAAGCTCTGATAAGTTGGAGGACAACCTGCGGAAGTTGTCATAATTACTGCGTAAGTCTATGGAAGGGGGTGAGAACCATGAGCCTCCAAGGTTTTGTATTGAAGTCAATGTACCCAGAGGAGGATGGAAGCTAGCTGTCCTCCGGCTACACCATGGTGCTACCCTACAGAGTGCTGTTGAGGCTACTGTCGACCTTCAATGCAAAACAGTCTGGTTTAATAAATAATTTGATGATGTGAATATATTTAGTATTGTTATATCTAAAAAGGATAACGTTTTAAATGTTTCACTATTTTTATGAAATTCACTGAGGCGGATGGTTCTCCCCTTCCTCCTCTGAGCAGCCTCCACTGATGTGTGCATCCATGTGTATGCAGCTGCATTAGTAAACCCTGAGTACACACACACACACACACACACACACACACACACACACACACACACACACACACACACACACACACACACACACACACACACACACACACACACACACACACACACACACACACACACACACACACACACACACACACACACACACACTTTGGCTGTGGTCGTCTCCCCTGTCCCCTCTGACTTCCACTGCCATGGCATCCGTCTCTGACGATAGCTCAAGGCTGTCATGAAGCTATTTCCAATTAAGTACAGCGCAGGAATGAATTAAATAAACAAAATAATAAAGCAACGCATCCATCTTAGAGCCAGAGAGCTGTCCACTGGGATGGAGGGATGGGAGGGTGGCAGTGGAGGAGGAGGAGGAGAGAGGGATAAGAATGAGGGGGAAAAGATAAGTTATTAAAAGAGGGGCTGATGATTAAAAGTTATAAATGGTCTCAATCACAAGGCCATCTGGCAGAGCCTGGGTAGAGCTGGGGAGAGGGAGACACGCCCAGGCGGATCCATACACTTCATACAGTTTCACACTTCATCATGGGTATACAGTCTGATTAACGCTTTCTGCATGGGGACTACTTCAGCTAGGAAAAGTGTTATTCCAACTTTGTGAAGAGCAGGTTTGGCTTAAGGGAATATAGCACCAGTTGATGGTTCTGAGGTTAATGACAAACTGAAGGAGGAGTCTGTCTGTCTGTCTGTCCGTCCGTCCGTCCGTCCGTCCGTCCGTCCGTCCGTCCGTCCGTCCGTCTGTCTGTCTGTCTGAAGGAGGGGAATAGATGCGCGCATGCATAAGCATGAGACCCTCCCAACACACACACCATTCCACTCAGAGAGTGAGCACGGAGATAGAACCCCCTTATACATAATCATCCTGACGTACATTAACAGTGACAACCATGAGAAAAATAATCCAGCGTTTAATTTTCTGATCTGATTACCCAACCTGCTAATGTGTTTATTTCACTGGCCCTTATCTGCATGGGAGGGAGAGTCAGTGTAATGTGTATGTAAATCACCTCAGACCATTACAGCAGCAGACATGATAGTTATCAGTGCAATATTAGTAATGCAATGAGCCGGTGGCAGGGGTGATGAGAGAGTGGTTAGTAAGACCTGGTAAAGAACAAATACAAACATACACGCACGCACGCACGCACGCACGCACGCACGCACGCACGCACGCACGCACGCACGCACGCACACACACACACACACACACACACACACACACACACACACACACACACACACACACACACACACACACACACACACACACACACACACACACACACACACACACACACAGAGGTGGCATCTCTAATCCTGTCAAGTTGAAGCAGCAGTATGGTTGAGAAAGCTACAAGACAGGGAGAGTTAAAGACAGAGTGTTTCCTGAGCGATCACACACACACACGATAAACAAACTACACACACACTGTTCAGGTTTTCTATATTCTCTCTGACTGCAGTCCCACCTGGGTGGAAGCGTAGCCTGAGGACCATGGAGGTGGAAGAGAAACTGCAGTGAAAAGCATTTTACTTCACCATGGGAGGGGGTGACAGGGCTCCACTAGCACAGCCAGGGTCCCTGACACACTTCGATACACATGGAAACACACACACACACACACACACACACACACACACACACACACACACACACACACACACACACACACACACACACACACACACACACACACACACACACACACACACACACACACACACACACACACACACACACACGGAGTAAATATCGTACTAAAGCTGTGATACTATACTGCAAACAAACAAGCCAGTCACCATCTCTCCCACACTGGCCTACACCGCCTGCCAGATTTCAATGGTTTTGAATTAGGTTCAGTTTTTCCTAACAGCTGTTGAATGACACATTCTCCTAGACCTCAATCTACCTTGTTCCTCATACCATCCAACTGGTCTGGACCAGGGTCCTGTCAAAAGACTGGGGTGTCTACCTTCCACTCACTCCCCCTTTCACATTCTCTTCTTTTCACACACTCACACACTCCTTCCACTCCTCTGTCTCTGTGAGTGCGGGCGGCAGAGAGATGAGAGACGTGGGGTTGCTTAGCATTCAGTCTCATTGTGCTTCAGCTCAGTCTATTTTAGCCTAATGTTATCCTGAATGGATCCTCTACAACATGGAAAGCACCTCCTTCACCTCTATTCACTGGGGGAAATGAGGTTTCTGTGTGTGAGTGTGTTGATTTCATCAAACTGTAAGGCACCAGGCTGAATGAATAGACACACTGGTACATATCCTCCTATTGTGTCAAACACCATTGTCATGTCAGACCGTTGGCAGTACACCACACCCTCCTCTCCCCTAGAGAGAGACACCAGCCTGAAGAGGGTCTTCACCCCGCTCCCGCTACCTCTCTGTCGCACAATTACCACCAATACTGTAAATAGTGGTATAATGGGCCATAAATTAGATGCAAGATATTGTCCACGGCCTGAACATGAGCTGATATGATTTTAATGGGGGATCGTAAACCAGGCTGTAAATACTGGACCAGTCATTGAGTTTATGACACGCCGCTCAGCAGGTATAGAAATTGTTTGAGTAGAATGTACATTGTTCTAAAATCTATGGGATCCTTTACCGTTACTCATATTTCTGATCAGCATTCTTTCATCAAATGTTGCTTTCCCCTAACCACCAAACCCGTCATTTGAAATAATTTGTCAGCTTCTGTTGTCATAACTAATTTATCACCACAGTGATAGGAGCCACATCCAATCAACTATGGGGTGGCAGGGTAGCCTAGTGGTTAGAGCATTGGACTATTAACCGAAAGGTTGCAAGCTCGAATCCCAGAGCTGACAAGGTAAAAAATCTGCCGTTCTGCTCCTGAACAACGCATTTAACCCTAAACTGTCATTGAAAATAATCATTTGTTTCTATCTGACTTGCCAAGTTAAATAAAGGTAAAATAACTGCACTTGACCTAGAAAGATAGGAATACACAACTTGTTAAGTAAAAAGAGCATTGTCACAACTTCTACTGAATGTAACTCCTCTCCCTGTTCGGGCGGCGCTTGGGATCGCCAGTTTACTAGCCGCCACAGATCCCTTTTTCCTTTTCTGGTTGTTAAGTCTGTGTTCCTTTTCACACCTGGTTTCATTTGTGTTTGTTTCTGTGTGAATATAGGGCACCTGTTGCCTGCCTTAATTCGTGCAGGATTAAGTTTGTGTGTATTTGCTCTCGATTATCTTTGATGTTTATTGTTTTCACTATTACCTCGTCATGCCGTCCGGGTTGAAGAATGCTCCAGCAGTCTTCCAATCTTTTGTAGACGAGATTCTCAATTTACATCGATGATATTCTGGTCTATTCCGCTACACGCGCCGCGCATGTGTCTCTGGTGCGCAAGGTACTTGGGCGACTGTTGGAGCATGACCTGTATGTTCTTCCAACAGGCCGTCTCCTTCCTTGGGTATCACATTTCCACTCCAACCACGGTAAAGGAGGTGCAGTGGTTCTTAGGGTTTGCCAACTACTACCGGAGGTTTATCCGGGGGTTTTGGGCAGGTGGCTGCTCCCATTACATCACTGCTGAAGGGGGGGCCGGTGCGTCTGGGATGGTCGGCTGAGGTGGACAGGGCTTTTGGTCGCCTGAAGGCTCTTTTGACCTCGGCTCCCGTGCTGGCGCATCCGGACCCCTCTTTGGCATTCATAGTGGAGGTGGGCGCATCCGAGGTTGGGGTTGGAGCCGTGCTCTCCCAGCAATCGGGTACACCACCGAAGCTCCGCCCCTGTGCTTTCTTTTCTCGGAAGCTCAGACCGGCAGAGCGAAACTATGACGTGGGGGATCGGGATCTGCTGGTTGTTGTCAGAGCCCTGAAGGTGTGGAGACATTGGCTTGAGGGGGCCCAACACCCTTTTCTCATGTGTCCTCCTGCTCGGTGTGCGCTCAGAGCAAGGCTCCTAGGCACCTGCCCAGAGGGAAGTTACAACCCCTTCCCGTTCCACAGCGGCCTTGGTCACACCTGTCGGTTGACTTCTTGACCGATCTGCCACCACCACAAGGCAACACAACGATCCTGGTCGTTGTGGATCGGTTTTCTAAGTCCTGTCGTCTCTTCCCTTTGCCCGGTCTCCCTACAGCCCTAAAGACGGCGGAGGACCTCTTTACTCACGTCTTCCTGCACTACGGGGTGCCTGAGGATATTGTTTCTGATCGGGTCCCCAGTTCACGTCCAGGGTGTGGAAGGCGTTCATGGAACGTTTGGGGGTCATGGTCAGCCTTACCTCTGGGTTTCACCCCGAGAGTAATGGGCAGGTGGAAAGAGTGAACCAGGATGTGGGTAGGTTTCTGCGGTCGTATTGCCAGGACCGGCCAGGGGAAGTACATCCCCTGGGCAGAGATGGCCCAGAACTCACTCCGCCACTCCTCTATGAACCTGTCGCCCTTCCAATGTGTGTTGGGCTATCAGCCGGTCCTGGTACCATGGCATCAGAGCCAGATCGAGGCTCCTGTGTTGGACGATTGGTTGAGACGCTCAAGGGAAACCTGGGAGGCCGCCCACGGGTACCTTAAACGGGCCGAAGGGCGGCAGAAGGCCAGTGCCGACCTCCACCGCAGCGAGGCCCCGGTGTACACACCAGGGGACCGGGTCTGGCTCTCGACCCGAAACCTGCCCTTCCGCCTGCCCTGCCGGAAGCTGGGTCCGCGGTTTGTGGGGCCATTCAAAGTCCTGAGGAGAATAAACGAGGTGTGTTATAGGTTACAGCTCCCCCTGATTACCGTATTAACCCCTAGTTTCATGTGTCTCTCCTCAGGCCGGTGGTGGCTAGTCCGCTTCAAGAAGATGAGGTGCGAGAGGTCCCTCCGCCCCCCCTAGACATTGGGGGGTCGCCGGCGAATGCAGTTCGGCCCATACAGGACTCGAGGCGTCGGGTGGGGGGTCTTCAGTACCTCGTGGACTGGTCCGGAGGAGAGATGCTGGGTGCTGGTGGAGGACGTACTGGATCCACCTATGCTAAGGGAGTTTCACCGCCTCCATCCGGATCGCCCTGCGCCTCGTCCTCCGGGTTGGTCTCGAGGCCGGCGTCGTCGCGACTTCTACCGAAGGTAACTCCTCTCCCTGTTCGGGCGGCGCTCGGCGTCGCCAGTTTACTAGCCGCCACCGATCCCTTTTTCCTTTTCTGTTTGTTTTGTCTGTGTTCCTTTTCACACCTGGTTTCATTTGCATTTATTTCTGTGTGTATATAGGGCACCTGTTGCCTGCCTTAATCCATACGGGATTAAACTTGCGTGTATTTGCGCTCGATTATCTTTGATGTTTATTGTTTTCACTATTACGCACTTGTTAATTTTCGGAACTGAGTTTGTTCCTCTGTGCGTTTTGCACGAGTTTCTGTATTGTTTCCACTATTTAGGCACTTGTATGTAAGTGTCGGAACTGTGGTCGTTCCTCCGTGTGTTGGCACGAATTTCTGTTCCTTCGAGAGCGTAGTTTTGGATTTTCGCCTGTGCCCTTTTTGTATTGGTGGACTATATATATATTATAAACGCTTCTCAGAAATCCCTGCTCTCCTGCGCCTGACTCCTACACCTCTCACCGAGACACACCTTATCACAAGCATAGGTTTCCTGTGTTGCTAACATACAGTGCTGTCACACTCTGATTTGTTTCACCTGTCTTTGTGATTGTCTCCGCCCCCCTCCAGGTGTCGCTCATCTTCCCCATTATCCCCTATGTATTTATACTTGTGTTCTCTGTTTTTCTGTTGCCAGTTCGTCTTGTTTGTCAAGTCTACCAGCGTTTTGTCTCCACTCCTGATTTTCCCCAGTCTCTCTTTTTCTCGCCCTCCTGGTTTTTACCCATGCCTGTCCTGTCTCTGAGCCCGTCTGCCTGACCACTCTGCCTGCCCCTGACCCTGAGCCCACCTGCCTGACCACTCTGCCTGCCCCTGACCCTGCCTGCCACCCTGTACCTTTGCCCCACCTCTGGATTACCGACCTCTGCTTGACCCGAACCTGAGCCTGCCGTCCTGTAACTTTCCCCCACTACTCTGGTTATCGACCCCTGCCTGTCTTGACCTGTTGTTTGCCTGCCCTGTTACTGTAATAAACATTGTTACTCCGACACAGTCTGCATCTGGGTCTTACCTTCAAACCTGATAGTGCAGTCTGTTTGTGCCACAAAAACATCTGGAGCATGTTTGGCTCTTTAACAACCAGTAAAACATCCACATAAAACTACAATTACAAACCCCCATAAAAAGTCAAATGGGCCTCCACATTTCACAGCTCTAAAACTGGATTGATGAGGAAGAGAGGTTGGGCATATTTCAAAAGATCAAAAAAGGCCTCCAAACAGAATAAATAAAACTCTGGCCCCAGAAATCATCACCCTACTCTAAATAGTTTGGGAAATTCATATTAACAAGCGAGATGGATAGAGAGAGAAAGAAAGAATTGTATCATTACGTCAAATGTATGTTCTGGTAATATTTACGGCTCTAATAAGAGCGGGTAAGCAAAGAGGCAGAGAAACGCTGGAGGACATATATCCTGTGTCAGCAGATTTTCACACACACACACACACACACACACACACACACACACACACACACACACACACACACACACACACACACACACACACACACACACACACACACACACACGCACGCGCGCGCACACACATACACACACACACACAAATGAAACAAAACACATTCTCCCATGTATACGTGACCTGTTTTACAAATGGGCTTCTTTAACTTAGAAAACAGCATATAAATTACAGTCCTTAAATCACATACAGGCTGGGAGTTGTGAGGTTAATGGTGTGCAACATCCTCCTATCCTGCCCTGCTAAGGGTGGAGGTCAGTGACTTCATCAACAGACGCCCATCACAACCCGTAGAGAGAGAGAGAGAGAGAGAGAGGGAGAGAGAGATATTTGAAATGTCTTTATTCTTTTGGAACTTTTGTGAGTGCAATGTTTACTGTTCATTTTTATTGTTTATTTCACTTTTGTTTATTATCTACTTCACTTGCTTTGGCAATGTTTACATATGTTTCCCATGCCAATAAAGCCCTTAAATTGAGAGAGACAGAGAGAGAGAGAGAGAGAGAGAGAGAGAGAGAGAGCGAGAGAGCGAGAGAGAGAGAGAGAGAGATATATAATTACCTAGATCTTATTAAACGCTTGTCAGACATGAGTTGCCTGCACAAACGCTCCCTGATAAGACAATTCTGTCTCAATTCTCTCCGTCTCTCCTGGCCAGGCAGATGACAAGAGGCCAGCTCAGACAGACAGAGAATAGATTGAAAGTAGCTGTCCACTGGCTGGCCGCAACCAATCACACACTTACTTAACTCATGCATTAACACAGAACTTAAATGAACGCAGTAATATAATGTGTTTCTGTACCTGCACACATGCTCTCACACACACACATATGCATGCTCACATGCTCACATGCTCACACACACACACACACACACACACACACACACACACACACACACACACACACACACACACACACACACACACACACACACACACACACACACACACACACACACACACACACACACACACACACACACACACACACACACACACACACACACACACACACACACACACACACACACACACTACCTTTTCTGGGTTTGAGTGGTGCAGGAGGGTAGTGTGAGCAGCTGGCTGCACTAGCAGAGTGCAGGGCCGGGGGGGACTGGGGCAGTAGACTGGGTATAGAGAGATGGAGGGTGTGAAGAGAGATGAAAGGCTGCTAATAAAAGGCTGTGAAAACACTGTGCTGTATCAACAGAATCACAATCTGCTCATAACAGGAGAGAGAGAGAGAGAGAGAGAGAGAGAGAGAGAGAGAGAGAGAGAGAGAGAGAGAGAGAGAGAGAGAGAGAGAGAGAGAGAGGGAGAGAGAGAGAGAAGAGGGGGATCGCGTGTGAAAGAAGTGAAGAGAGAATGGTGGATGCACTGAGGGGTGGTGGTCAATGATGACCTGTGGATTGGGGGACTGACTGTCATCTTCCTTCATTTCTCTCAGTGCATACTAAATGTATTTGAGCATGTGTGTGTACTCACATGCAACTGTGTGTGCATATATGATTGCAGCCTAACGGGATGTTTGGGAAAGCTTGCCATCTGTTGGGCTGAGTGTAATATTGTGGGTTACCTGGGTGAGGTGTAAGAAGATGGATAGCCACTCTAACACACACACACCAACATGTGAGTAGATTGAGATCATTGCATTGTTGTAGTGTGTTATTCAGTGGTGGAAACAGTACTCAACTGCCATAGTTGTCACACACACACACACACAAAGTCCTGGGCTGTGAATCTATAAACATGGAAGAAAATGTCAATAGAAGACAGTGTCAGTCATTGAGTATAACTGAGCAGCAGGCTCAACAGAATGGGAAGATAGACAGAATGGATTAAAGAACGAGAGGAGGAGTGACCTCTGAGTATGAGGGCCCCTGGGGTATGGAGTGACCAAGAGAGACAGAAGGGAAAAGAGATAGTGACCATGGGTAACATGCGTGTGAGAGAGAGAGAGAGAGAGAGAGAGAGAGAGAGAGAGAGAGAGAGAGAGAGAGAGAGAGAGAGAGAGAGAGAGAGAGAGAGAGAGAAAGAGAGAAAAGAGAGAGAGAATGAGAGAGAGAGAAAGAGAGAGAGAGAGAGAGAGAGAGAGAGAGAGAGAGAGAGAGAGAGAGAGAAAGAGAGAGATAGAGACAGAAAGAGAGAGACAGAAAGAGATAGAGACAGAAAGAGAGAGAGAGAGAGAGAGACTTAGACTTTTGGTCTTTCTTTATTGAAACATTCTCAATTCATTTAAAACTCACCCCCCCACTCCTAAAATAAAAAAATAAAAATATATCCTGGACTGCGTACATGTACCATACTCACTTTTCCATCTACCACATGATACAAATCACCATACACAAAAACCCTCTCCTACAACCGTATATCCAAAACATCTTCCCCAGCAATACAGACAGCCCCCCAACACAGCATATCTCCTCAAACATCTCCACACATTTGATCATTTTATAGAACTCAAACTCAACCCTAAGGCGCGCAGAGACCATCCCATTAAACAGTAGTAAAGGGTCTGTTATCCCCCCACCTTTGACCCTGTTCCTCCTTGTTAGCCAAATAGCTAACTTTGCCTGAGCAAACAGAAAATTCAACAAAACACATTTTTCTTTCTCCTTACTTGAATACCTGTATCCCATTATAAACATCCCAACAGCAAAAACCACCCCCAACCTGTCACACAGACATTCCAACAGAGACATTAATGGCATTAACCTGGTGCACACAGAAAACACATGAATTACAGTTTCTTTCATTTGACAGAAAGGACACCCCTGCCCAATTCCCGGATCAACCCGTGCCAACCAGCTGTTAGTGGCCAGGGCTCCATGAAGAACCCTCCACTGGAGGTCCCCTGACCTCTTTGGTACTGGGGGTTTGTAGAGCGCCCTCCATCTAAAACCCACCATACTCTCCGCCCCACATACCCCCTGCCACTGATGTGCCTTCACTCCTGTTAGGCTTCTAATGCTCCTAACCTTAACGCAGAGGTTGTAGAGGGCTTTACCTCCCACCCCCTCAAACTCCCCCAGGCTCGGAGTGTTATAATCTAACAAGTCCTCCAGACCCCCTTGCCAGTCTCCAGTCTGTGCCGTCACCTGCAGTGGCGGGAACATTGGTGGCCCCTCTCCCTTTGTCCTCTCAAACACCCCCCTTACCGGCTCAGACAGTGCCTCCTGGACCTTCTCCAGGAATCTCTCCAGCAGCCTAAGAGACGTTATTCCTGTTTGTTGCGCCAAGACCTCCGGGGTTTTCCACCCCTCCTCTCCCAGCAGTCTCAGGTCACCCAGCCTTTGTAAACCCCCTGCCATCAGTTGCCTCTGCAGGGTGGCCGACTGAACCGATCTCAAAGGGATGGCTGGGTTGTGGAAGATAGGCTCCTCCCACACCCACTGCCCAGGCTCCACACCCCCTTCTCGTGTGGGCCTTAGCAGCTGCCAGGCCCTCAGCACCGCAGAGTAAAACTCTGAGAGACCTGCTGTACTCAGCCTCTCCAGCTTCATGAGGAACAGATGCCGGTCCAACCCTAATCCGCCAGCTCTCCTCAGCAGCGCGCATGCTGGTTCCCTCCAGCCAACATCAGTGTGGTACAGCAGTCTCTGCACCGCCTTTAGTCGGAAAGCAGCCATCCTGCTCTCCAGTTCCACCAGGCCCTGCCCTCCTTCGTGGACGGTCATGTACAAAACTGCTGCCTTCAGCCAGTGATGTCCCGACCAAAAGAAGTCCACCAGCTTGCGTTGCAGGTCTGCAAGCAGACCGGCGGGGGGGTTGAGGACAGCCAGTTTATGCCACAAGGAAGATGCCACCAGGTTGTTGATTATCAGCACCCTCCCTCTATATGACACTTGGGACAGGAGCCACCTCCACCTGGCCAGTCTTGACACCACTGCCTGTGACAGCCCCTCCCAGTTCTTGCTGACCCACCTCTCCGAGCCCAGGTACACCCCCAACACTTTAAGCCCTTCACAACCCCACTGCAAACCCCCTGGAAGCAGAGGAGGAGCCCTATGCCCCCATGCCCCACATAACAGAGCTTTGCTCTTTCCCCAGTTTACCTTAGCTGATGAAGCTCCCTCGTACACCTTCAGACTGGTCTCTAGTTCCTGCATATCTTGCCCATCCCTGACCATCACAGAAACATCATCTGCATATGCTGAGACTGCTATTCCTGTCACCACATCCATGCCTGTCCAGCACACTCCCCACAGTCTCCTGCGTAGCAGTCCTAAAAAAGGCTCAATGGCTAGTGTGTACAGCTGCCCAGATAGAGGGCATCCTTGTCTAATGCCCCGTCTCACCCAGACTGGCCTACTGAGCCCCCCTCCCACCTTAACCATACATGACGCCCCAGCATACAACAGCTTCACACAGGTCACAAAACTCTTCCCAAACCCAAACACAGACATCACATTAAACAGATACTCATGATCCACTCTATCAAAAGCCTTCTCTTGATCTAAAGAGACCAGTCCAAAGTTCACATTAGAACCTCTCGACAAGTCCAACATGTCCCTAATCAAGAACAAGTTGTCCGTGATTGAGCGTCCCGGTACACAATATGTCTGGTCCTTGTGTATTATAGAGTCCAGATGGGACTTCAGTCTGTTAGAGAGGACCTTGGCAAAAATCTTGTAGTCCGCACAGAGTAATGCCACAGGCCTCCAGTTCTTAAGTTCACACAAGTCCCCTTTTTTGGGCAGGAGAGTCAGAGCCGCCCGACGGCAGCTCATCAGCAACTCTCCTACCCCGACGCATTCTCGCAACACGCAAAAGAAATCCTGTCCAATTGTTCCCCAGAATTTTTTTGTAAAATTCCACTGGAAGTCCATCGACCCCGGGTGCACGACCGGGGGACATCTGGGTTACTGCCTCTGCCAGTTCATGTGACAACAGAGGAATGTCCATTTCATCCCTCTGTGCCCGAGAGAGCTTAGGGTGTCCTGCGAACAAGACCTGAGCACACATAGGATCACACATTTCTGCCTTACAATTCAGTATAAAACTCCACAGTCCGCTCCCGCATCTCCCCCACCACAGAGGTCACCCGCCCATCAGACAGCCGTAGACAATGCATACCCTTGGCTTCACTTTCCAAACCAAAGAAGAAGGAGCTGGGAGCATCCATCTCCTTGAGCATGGAGAACCTAGCTCTTACAAGTGCTCCCTTTGCTTTAACCTGGAAAAAACTGCCCAGGTCCCTACGTAATTCGGCTAAGTTAGCCTGGAGGCCTACATTGCCTTGCCCCACCATCTCTACCTCCATCTCACTAATACACCGCTCTAGTTCCCCCAATACTCTCCTAGCCTCTGAGGATGAGAGAGCTGTGTACTGTTGACAGAAAAGCCGAATTTGCCCTTTCCCCACATCCCACCATTGACTCAGAGACTCATACTCCTCTCTTCGCTGCCCCCATCTTTCCCAAAACGTCTGGAAACCTGAGCAAAAAGTGGCATCTTGTAAGAGCTTTACATTGAACTTCCAATAAGATGCCTGCCGGGGCCCTGGTGAAATAGACAGCCGAGCCATGGTTATGTGGTGATCCAAAAACCCCACTGGGAGAATGGTAGCACCCAGCAGCCTATTGCTCTGATTCCTGGACATGTAAAAACGATCAAGTCGAGCTGCACTCACCCTAGCCCCAAAAACCTTCACCCACGTATACTGTCTTGTGTTTGGATGTTTAGTTCTCCAAACATCCACTAGGTCAAACTGATTAAAGATGTCCCTTAACACTCCCACTGACACTGAATGAGGCTCTTCCCCATTTCTGTATTTTGTAAAATCCATTGTACAGTTCCAGTCACCTCCGATCACCAGCGTCTCCTCAGGCGCTACTTGTGAGAGTTCCTGTCTAAGACTCCCAAATAGAACCCCTCTTTCTCTCCCTGTGTTAGGCGCATACACATTTATAAAGACAAAACACATGTTGTTAATTTCTGCTTTAACAACAAGCAACCTACCCCTACACACCTCCTTTGAGGAGCACATTTTTACAGCCAGACCCGGTGCAAAAAGGACTGCCACCCCTGCACTAAGATTTGTCCCATGGCTCAACACACTTGCCCCTTTCCACCAGAGTCCCCAATCAACTTCATTCACCACATCACTATGCGTCTCCTGCAGAAACAACACCTGTACTTTTTTTTGTTTTACATATTCACCCAACACACTCCTCTTTCCCGCATCTCTGGCGCCATTTATATTGAGCGAGCCTACCCGAAGAGTCTCCATAAGAAGTGGGAGAAAAGCCAGCAGAGAAATAGACCAATAGCAAAGCTCAAAAAGCCCCAGTGTCAGTAAGAAATTAAACATTTAAACAGTGTCTGAAGGTAAACCTTTACGCACTGTTGTGACCCACTTCCTCAACCTAAACCGTTTCCTGGGTGAGAGGACACCATGCCCCTCATTTCTCATAGCATGTTGTACTGATCTTACAAACTTTCTAGGATCAGGAAAAAAAGCCTCAAGATGAACTTTTTTCCCCTTAGTCTCATTCAGGAACCTTGTC